>NW_022900928.1:41983109-42020923 GCF_012274545.1 Fukomys damarensis | reverse complement strand
TTTTTTTTTTTTTTTTTTTTTTTTGGCTTTTTGAGACATGGTCTCACTATGTAGTTGAGACTGACCTGGAACTCACTGTGTAGACCAGGCTGATCTCAAACTTGCAGCGATCCTCCTGCCTCAGCCTCCCGAGTAATGGGATTACACCAGTTCCTTCTAACTGATTAGTAATATTTCTTAGTATCAATGTACCACAAGTCAACCATTAACTTACTATAGAACATCGTGGAGGTTTTAAATTTGGGCTATCACAAGTAAAACCTTTATAAACAATAACATATAGATTTTGGGGTGGACATGTATCTTCATTTCTCTAAGAAAAATGCACACAAAGTATGACTGCTGTGTTACATAGTAAGCATATATTTATATTTAAAATGTTATCCAATTATTTTCCATAGCAGTTGCAACATTTTTCATTCCTATCAGCAATACATATTTGGTCCAGTTTCTACAAATCCTTACCTGCATTGGTTGTTCTAATAATGTATAGGGCAGCTCATCATTTCCCTAATTGCTACTGACAATAAATATATTTTATGTGATTTTTTCCATTGGTATGTCTTCTTGAATAAAATATATTTTATGTGTTTTGCCCATTTCTAATTGGAATTTTTTTCTTTTGACGATCAAGAGTTCTTTATACATTATCATATGAGCCTTTGTTAAATATTTTATTTAAACAATTATCTCCCAGATCTCCCAGTCTGTAATTTATCTTTACATCATTTTATAGGATCATTCATAGAGAAAAGATTTTTAATTTTGATAAAAATTGAATCTATTATTTTTCTTTAAGAATTATAATTTCTACTTCAGAAAATGCTTCATTTGTAAAAAGCACGAATGACTTTGAAGGACAGTATGGTGAAGAAAAGAAGCCAGGTAACGAAAGACAGATAAGGCATGATTTCACATGTGAAATCTAAAAAAGTGGAATTCATAGAATCAGAAAGTAGAGCGGCGATAATCAGAGTCTTGATGTTGCTGTGGGGAAGAATGGGAGAATGTTGGTCAGTGGGTACTTGCTTGAGTTAGGATGAATAAGTTCTAGAGATCTCCAGTACAACATGGTGACTATAGTTAATAATTTGTATATTTGAAAATTGCTAAGAATGGATTCAAGTGTCTTAATTAAAAAATGATAACTGTGTGAAGAAATGGCTATGATAATTAGCTTGCTTTAATAATTTCACAATGTATATGTACATATGAAAAATCACATTGCACAAAATATGTGTCATTTTTATTTGTTAGTTATAATTTTTTAAAGCTGGGGAAAAATAAATAAGAAAATAAAATTTTACAAAAACAAAGGCAAATAAGAAGTGTTTCCCAAGGATAGTATCTAAAGATTTATCCCTGTATCTTCTTCTAAAGGTTTTTTAGTGTCATGTTTATATTCAAATTTGTGGCCCATTTTTATAGCATACAAATAGGAAGGTTTAGGTAATTTCCTTTTCTATTTTTCTTTCTTTATATAAAAGCAGTTGCTCAATATCATTTGTTGAAAATTTATTGTTTTTTTTCATTAAATCATTACTGCACTTTTAAATAATCAAATTGACTATTTTTATGTGGTACTTTGCATTATCTTCTCTACACTGTTCCTTTGGTTTACATGTCTGTCTGTCTTCCGTATCACGTTGTTAACTAGCTGTATATAAGCCTGAAAGTGGGTACAATTGTTTTCCCACGGCAGTGCTCTTTGTCAGAATCATCTATTAGAACATGATATACATTGTATAGTATACTTGTCTATATCAATTTAAAATATTGTTGGAATATTAATTTGACAAAATTTGACATTTAATGTATTGAGTTCATGAAACTATATTTCTCTGTTTAGAACATCTTTGATTTATTTTATCAATGTTTGTAATATTCCTTATATAAATCCTGTAACTGTTTTGTTAGATTACATCTTAGTATTTCATTCTTTTACAGAAATTTTATTTTTAAATATTTTATTGGTACATTTCAGATATACAATACAGTTACATTCATCACTGGGATCTTGTACCTTTATATGACATATTTTGGTGCTTATTTTTCCCCACTCAGCTAGTAAATAGCATTATACTTTTAATTTTTGTTTTCTCATGTTTAATTCAAGTATATAGAAAGACAAATGATGAAATGTATGAGACTATGTTAAAATAATTTATTCCAGGAGTTTTTGAAAGACTGAATTTTTTATGCAGTTCTCATGAATATAAAATTTGAATTTTTTTATTCTCTTCTGGTCTGTAATGCCTTGTTTCTTGTATTTTCCTTATTGCCCTGGCTATAGCTGACCAAAACTGCAAAAAGCAGTGATGAGAGCAGGCATTCTAGTCTTATTCTAACCTAAAGAAGAATAAACACTATCATTTATAGCTATCTAAATATGGTGAGTGCTTACTACATGAAAGACAAAAAAGCCCAGAATCTCCAACAGCAATATAAAAATTTTATAATACAATTAAAAGATATACATTCTATTAAAACCAAGAAAATAGAACTTAAATGAGAAATACAACCAAACAATGCCAACACCAATAGGAACCAGATTTGGAATTACTAGATAATGTTGATAAAACAATCATCATTTAAATCATTCAAGAAGAATTAAAAATTATCTTCAAAAGAAAGAAAATAGTAGCAAATAAATTAAACATAAAAGACAACCATGTCAAAAGAGAAGAAAAAATTACAGAAGTAGAAAAAGATACTTTCTGTAAGTTCTCAACAATAGATTAGATGAGAGGAGTTATAATCCTCAAACTTACTCTATTAAAACTTATACATGACATAGCTTATCCTACTAAAACTTATACGACTTTTATATATATTTTAATATAACTCAGAGGCAGACAAGAAAAACTGAAAAGAAAATGAGAACTAGAGCAAAAAGCAGAAAACAATAAAACGGAGGATGTAAACTCTAAAACATCAATAAATACTTTAAATATGTATTTATAAATGTAAGTGCTTAAAGACAGACTGGTATAGCAGATAATAAATATGACCAAAATAGATATTTCAAACACTTTTGAGAATTTATTCAGTTGACTTAATTTCAGTGACAAGAAATTAGACAGAAAAATAAAACAAGCTTCACAAAACTACATGGCAATAGCAAAAGATCAAGCATTCATGATAATACCAAAGAAAATTCTATCCAAAAGTAGGGATTGTAAAGGGCCCTGTATAAAATTAATATTCCATACATCATATGAAGCAGTAAAATGTTAAAACCAGAAAACTGTGATACACTATGCATATATACATATATATATATGTATATATGAAAAATATACAATGTAAATCATTCAAAACTTAACTATTGAGTAGTTTCTCTTACATGAGAAACTGAAATTATAAATAAAAAGCAAAATAAAAGATAGATAACATGAAGTAGGGAGATAGATCTTTCTCAAAGGAGAAAGCAATCAAGAGATGGAGGGAGAGAGGGAAGAAAAGGGGATTTAAAAAAAAAGGAATTAAGATGTGTCATGTGCATGTACCAACTCTACACTGGAATGTAAAGAGTATTTCTGCAAATATGCATGAATAAGAAAAGAAACTACAAATAAATCAAGATGAAATCTTAGAAAATGCTGAGGTAACTCACAGGCAGATAAGAAAAACAAACAAAAAGTGAGAACCACAGGAAAAAGCAGAGAACAAATAATAAAATGAGAATGTGTACTTCAAGAGATTAAAGATATTAATAATTATTTTAAATATGTATTGTCTCAATATATCAGATAGAAAACAGACTGAAACAGCACATAACATGACCATATACATATTATTTGCAAACACTATTGAGAATATATTTTATAAAATAACTTATTTTCACTAATAGCTGCATATAAAGCCTTTTGAAGTTTATAGGAACTTTATTTACAAAAGCCAAAAACAGCAAGCAAACAAGCTGGCCCATGAAAGGTTTATGATTAAACAAACTGAAATACCATACCAAAGAATGACACTTAACAATAAAAAAGAACATATTAATGATACATCGGTTTGATAGATTTGAGAGACATTATGGTAAACTGCAAAAGCCAATCTAAAGACACCAAATACTAGAAGACACAATATGTACAATATCTATGAGCCAAAAAGTCTATCAACATGAAAGAAAGACTAGTGATTTTCAGGAGTTAGGAAGAGGGTCAGCAAGGACAGTAGTTGTGTCTTAAAAATTCACTAAAAAGAAACTTTGTAGTTTTAAAATAGTATATGTTTGAACTAATATCAATATCTGTACTGTGATATTACACCAGGCAAGATGTTACTTTTGAGAGGAACTACACATAATGAGTACAGTGAATGCTGTGCTATTTCTTACAAAGGTATTGGAGTTTATAGACATTTCAAAATTTTAAAAAGTTTTAAAAAATGAATTGGGGATTAATCTTCCCATATCTACTCTCTAGAAGAGATTATGTGAAATTGATGTTCATTCATCATTGTGTCTTAAAATTCTCCAGTGAAATCAGCTAGACCTTGATATTATTACCTGCTAACTACACTAAATGAAGGAACCAAAGTTCTTTACACAGAAAAGAAATGATAAAAGTTACATCTGTTTTTGCTTTGCATATCTTGCAGTTGTGTGTTCTGATGCTTCTCCAGCAGACAGTCTGGGATAGAAGAGGCAAGTAGAAAACCCAGGAAACTCACCATTGTGAGCTCTTTTAGGTTCCAGGATCCTTACAAGGTCTATTGTATAATCTCCATCTTTCAGCATCTTATGCTTCTGTTTCATATAATTTTAAAATTTTTGAAGAATTGAGGTGTGTTGTGTACTTATATCAATTTCCCAGGAGGAATATAATCATTATGTATTTCAAACATGTACCAATAAAAATTAAATTTTTAAAATTAATTTTAAGGTTTTTAGAAGTATGATGAGATACATTTATGTCTCTTTTCAGATTGGAAGTCCCAGTAAGCATTATTTATTTTTCAAAAACAACAAAGAGTACAATTTATTGGGTATTCACTATAAAATAATGATTTAATTATCATATCTTTTTATAATCTAATGCAGGTAATATTTGCATTAGTAAAATATTAATATAGAAAGATCAATAGGTTTTGACAAATGTTTATAACTTTCTACAAAATATGCAAGAAATAGATCAATTTTTTTAGCCTGAATTTTGTCCTTAAGTACTTTCAAAGTAAGTAGTTCACCTTGCCCTAGGATGCAGGAAATATCTGATCAGCTTTCTAAAATTATACATTTAATTTGTTTTTTATAACCTTTCTCTTGAGTCTGGGTAATTTTGGTAAGCATAATATTCTTTAAAATCATCTACCACATAAACCACAATCTGTTTATGTCTTCAGATAGGATCTTCAGATTTTGTTGCTTTGTTTTGTTTTGTTTTAAAGAGTTTAGATGCTGCTTTTATTTCACTTGAATTAATACCCAGCAGTGTGCTACAGTGTTAGATGGCAAGTGTGTGCATTACTATATAAGACACTGCCAAAGTGTTTCAGAAGGTGGATACATTATTTTATCTCAATACCAGTCATGTATATAAGTTCCTACACATAAACTTAATTTTATTCAAATAGAAATTCCTCCATTCTCCTTATCTATGGAATTTCTTCATAACAGTAGAGTTTCTCTAACTGGCAAACTTTAGATTTGTTATTTTCTTAATACTTAGACTTCACCTAAGAATGATGTCTTATAGCCATCCCATTAACATATCAAAACTTTTTTCTCAAAAGCTAATTAAAATTGAAGTCAGTCCTTATTTTCCTTGCCATGAAGCTCTTTTTAGTTAATGTCCTATTCTCAAATGTTTCATAAGACTTAAGAATCAGCATTTTCTTATCTTGATATAATGTGTCATAGAAGTTTCTGCAAAATATTAAACGAGTTTATTTTGAATCTCAAAACTCACATTTAAGGGGCACCATATTATGACACAGATAATTTTGAGAAAAGTAATTTAAATGACAGAAAAATTAAGGAAGCAGATTATGATTCAATGTAATAGTGTTAAGATGGGCTTATCACCCTAGAAGCAGTAACAAAATACCATAGGTTTGGTAGCCTAAATTTTAGGTGAAATTTTTTAACTTTACAAGTTAAGAATTCTTAAATTTTTAATATTTGGAGGCTTAGAAGTCCAAGATCAAGGTGCTTCCTGAGTTAATTCTCAGTGAAGCCTCTTATCTTGAATTAAAGATGACTCTCTTCTTGTGAATCTTCACGTAGTAGAGAAAGAGAGAACGTTCTGTGGTGTCTTCTTATAAGCATGCTAATCTCCAGAAGAGGTCCTTTCCCTCCTGACCTCATATGAGTCTGATTATCTCCCAAAGCTCCTGTTATCCAGGGCTCTGTCTTCGACCTGAAACTCGGACATGACTATCTGGATTTATTTGCCCTTCTACTATGAAGAGTATAAGAAAAGCCCATAATAATAGATAAATTAATTTGCTCACAACTTTAAATCTAAATTAATCAAAATTAGTCTACCCCACTCACCCTCCAGTTTATACAGGGGGTTAAATAAAAGTCAGGAAGCATACACATATAGATTTAATCAGTCAGTATTTGGTCCATCAGAGATCCCCAGAAATATTGTAAATGTGGTTCTGCTGAAACCTCCTTGATTGGCTAAAAATCAGGGCTTCGACACACAAATTTAAGAGAGATACAAACAGATTTTATCACAGAATAGACTTTAATGTGACCTATTATTCCTCTTCTATTGTTAAACAAGTGTTTGGGAGACTTCTTGAAATGCAAAAGATTTAAAAGAATGAGTTATTTGAAATATTATTAATAGCTTAAAAAATATATGGAAATGTTTTTAACATAACAATATTCAAGATTTATCTCAGTAACAGAGCCAAAGATGGCAAAAAGGTAATTTTCCTTTAACATTTGTAGGCACATAGACATTAGAGGGACAAAGAGGAAAAAGAGGAGTACAAAATAGCACACATTGCCAGTAAAGTAAAGAAAGTCACCAAAGTATAGCATATTATAATCATTTGCTATGTTTCAGACCCAAAGCTATCCTACAGAGTAAAATGATGTTTTAAGGTTACAGTTGTGCACAGATCTCCTGATACCTTGTCAACTGACCTTCTAATTCCAAAACAAGCTACATACCACATTTCTGGCTGCCATAACCTACAGTCCAGTGATATCTTGTAGCTTTGGCTGAGACTCAGTACAAATTAAGAACTTATCTTAAATTTTCTCATAAGTTCCTTACACAATTAAAGCCCTTTAGGAAATACTATCGAAATGGCGGGAAGAGACATTTTGCAATTTCAAAGTAAATTCTAAGTAAAAAGTTCCCTAAACAGCAGGAGTATTTTTGTGTACACAAAAAGATATCCAAACTGACTCTTTGGGGAGATTTCTTCATGACACTGCCTGCCTTCTTCTCTGAAGTCATAACTCTGTATCTTGACTTAACAATAAATTCTACCTAAACTTGTGCAATCCCTTATGAGTCATGTTTGAATTATTTCATCCTGGGTACAAAGAACTGAAGACCAAGGCAGTGAGTGGCCAATTCCTTGATACATCCAGATTCAACTTCCTGGTGGCAGCATCTATTTACTTCTAAGAGGAAGCTCAAGTTCCTTTTACTTTCAACCAGGAAAAAAAAAAAAAAAAAAAAAAAAAAAAAAAAAAAAAAAAAAAAAAAAAATGAACTTCTAGAACTTAACCAGAGGTGAAGGTAAATGGAATGATAAGATTTGGGGATTCAAGGTATTAAATAAGACAGAGGGGTTTATCAGGGGATAAATTGGGTGCAGTGGGACAAGTGGAATAAAATCAAATTCTACTCCTAAACCCTCAACAAAGATCAATATTGGATAATAGCGCATTGCAACTTGAAGTGAAGAACTACACTTTCTATCCTGTCTCCTATGTGTTGCTTTACCTACCAATAAATTTTCTTTTTTCTGTTAACAACTCAACCCCTAGATATTATAAGCATAATTAAATGCTTCCATGAGAAACACATTAATTTTTCAGTTCTTTGTGAGGTAGTGAATTATTTGACATTTGAGATACTTGTTTCCAGGCAACGGAGATTGGCATACATGAGCAAAAGGGGGAAAAATGCATTTCTGGAAACTATCCAAGCCAGAGAAAGAAACTTCAGACTAAGTTTGAACAGCAAAAGTTTAATACAGACAAATACTAACATCAACAGTGAAATGAATACAAAAATGTAAAGACAACCCAAAAGAATACCCCAAAACTGAGGAGAGGTAACTAAGGAAGGAGCAACAAGGATAAGGGGCCTTTATACAAGTCTAGAACTCAGGCCCAGGTTCAGGGCTACTTCACAGTAGTAAACGTGGGTTACCTTTGCCAGAACTGGTCCACAGTCTTTAGATGAGGAGCAAACACTCCTCTAGGATGTATATAGACCAAGGTTGGCAAAGAAGCAACGCAAAGTGAGTTGCTATACTGAGAGCATGCATGCCAGTGACTTTCATACCTAGATGTTCAGTGGTGACACTGAAAGAGCTGCTAGAAACAAGCTCTGGGCTATAGGCAGGCAAAAGCTGAGACAAAACAGCAAAGAGAATCAGTGTATCAGCATCTTACTAGCAGCATGGCAAAAGGCCTGGAGATCGCTGCGTCTACTTTGTGATGGTTGCAGTCAGGTGATCAGAAGGTGAGATCAGGGGTCAAACTACAGAGGGATTTTTCACATTGGTTGTAGGGAACACTATTTTTGCTGCAAAGGAAAAATGCGTACAGGCTCAATTCATTATTACAAAGCATGTAATGAGAAGATAAATTTGGAACTGAGAAGCATTAAATCAATAGCTGGCACAAAACTGAAGTGCAGTTTGCCTTTTACTAATCAAGTAATCTTTTCTGTCTGTGTATGGGAGACAAAAAACATATGGTAAGATAGATTAGAAAATGGATTTACACAAAATAATGTGTATTTTTTTCTATAGTCATCTTTAATCAGATATTGGACAGTATATCATTCAATTGCAGTACTCTGATAGCAAATCAGAGATACCAGAAGAAAAGAAAATCACAGATCAATATAACTCATGACAAAAAGATGCAAAATTTTAAAATTATAATGAATAAAATTAAATGAAAATAAAGAGTACTATTTGTTATAGTCAGGTGGAGTCTATCCCTGGAAAGTTTATTAAAATAAACAATTACCAAGTTGAAGAGAACTAATATAATTCTCTTCATAAGCAGAAAAGAAACATTTAAAATTAGATGCAATGACACACACCCGCAATCTCAGAACACTGAGAAACACCAGCATTCCAATTTCTAGCCAGCCTTTACAACACAATGACTTAGCAAGACCTTATCTTAAAAGTTAGATAGCAAAATGACAGAGCAGAGCTGGGATTTAGCTGAGTAGTGTCGCTGCCTGCCTCGCAAGTTCAAGGTCCCCAGTACCAAAAAAAAAAAAAATGGCAGAGAGCAGTTAGCGATCAACTGGCATTGAAGTATAATCTTTCCAGGATCCAGAATCTAGAAACACCTGGAAAAGGACAACTTCACAGAAAAGAACAAGATAGATCTCTGGGATTAGGGTGGGAACTGACGGAAAATTAGACACTACAGGAAGGTAGGAAAAGTAGACTACAATGCAGAGTATAAAAATGAAGCAGTCTGGAAGTTTATCCCAGCTCCTGCGTGGGGAATCTGTCTGCAGGCTCAAGGTAAACCCCAGAGTTGGAAACTCCAGGAAGAAACAAGGGACATCAGGAAATGGAAAGACATCCCCTGTTCCAGAATAAGAAGAATGAATATCATCAAAATGCTCATAGTTCCAAAACTGTGATAGATTTAATGCAATCATAATAAAATACCAATACCATCCTGTTTTTGGTCTCTCTAGTGGGAGACCGGAGACAGTACCCTGGAGAGCACCAATCTTTAAAGACAGAAAAAGAGACCGCCTGGGGGACCAACAGCACTCTATTCCTTATTCTGTGCTGATCAACAATTCTTTGTCTGTGAAATCAGGTTTTATATATTTTAAGACAGGCAATCTGTCATCATTAAACTTGTGATCCTTAGTTTCCATTTTAACTCCTACAGAAACACCTCTGTCATTTTTGTATGTCTCTAAAGATGTAACAAGTAACTCATAAAAGTCACAGGCTGATTTACACGCCCCTTGTCTCCGTTCACCGATCTGTACATCTACGAGTACACCCGCAGCCCTCCCTTTATCAGATGTACCAAGAAAGCAGGGTGACCTCAGCAGAAGTCAAGCCCCCGGCCCACTGCAAACATCACAGACGTACATTGTAAAGCTTCTCTCTCTCACCATCTGTAGTGTCGTTGGGTCGGGGTCCTGTGACCCCAGACAATGGTTACTAAGAGAACTGGGGAAATGTGTTGTTTACCAGAGAAGCTTTTACAACATCTCTTAAAATTCTTATAACTCTTGTGGAAGTTTCCAGAAACAACAGCTTCATTTACTCATATTAAAAAAACAATTTATGATTATGTTTTTAACAATTAGCCAAAACAATTACAATTCCCCACACCATTCCTCATACAACTAGAGAAAGCGATCCTAAAATTCATATGGAATGAGACTCAGAATAGCAAAAACAATCCTGGACAACAAGAAGAAACCAGAAGGTATCACAATTCTGGACATCAAGTTATACTGCAAAGTTACAGTGATAAAAACAGCATGGCTTGAGGAAAGAAAAAAAAAGACATGTGGATTATGGAACAGGTGCATAAACAATTCCAAGAAAATTCTGCTATCTGATCTTTGACGAAGGCTATTAAGAACAAACTATTAAAGACCTATCTCCTTACTTCCTATTATCTTTTACTTTGCTTTTTATTTATATTTTAGGTTTTTCATATGAGAGAAATCATGCAATATTTAAGTGTGCCTGATTTATTTATTTTATTTAATATTTTGTTCTTGAGTTGCATCTATTTTCCTACAGCTGACTCAAGTTTATCCTTCTTCATAGCAAAGTAGTATACCATTGTGTATAAATATTCTTTATCCATTCAGCTATTCATAGACATAGGCTAATTTCAAGATGTAGTTATTATGAGTTGTGCTCCTATAAATATGCATATGCATATATCACTGTTATATGATGTCTTTAGTCCTTTCAGAAAGATACTTAAAAGGGGAATAGCTGGGTGAAATGGAATTTCTGGTTTTAGTATTTTGATGAATCACCATCATCCACACCGACATTGTATAAGGGTTCCTTTCTCTCTATTAAGAACAAAGACTTTGCATCTCCCAGAAACACTTCTATTTCTGTCCATTCTTTAACCCAATCCACTGACATCTACTCTCAGAATTATTTTTTAAATTCCCAAGGTAATTTTATATTCCTATCCAATGGTGCTCTTACAAGCTCCACAGTACATTTTCTAGAGCATCCAGAGATCATTCTGTTCCTCTGCCTCAGATCTGTCAGTGACTTTCCTAAGCTAACGATATTATATAAAATAGAAATCTTTACCATCGTCTGTATAATCTATATAAATTCCTTTCTGAGTTTATCTTCTATATTCTATAGTGTTTAATAATATAGAACTTTCTTGTCTTCAAGTTCTCTAAGTAATTAAAATGCATATTGTCTTCAATGAATAGCTTCCAGAAGCACTTAGAATGAATAAATTAAATTATACAGAAATTTTCTACTTGTATATTAATTATTTACATATCTGTTTTTTGTTTAATTCTAAACACCAAATGAATACTCTTTTTGGTTTTGTATCTAGAGCCTTAGCAGTATCTACTAAAAATACTGATAAATCCTTGAAATAAGAAATATATCATTACAATATTTAATCTACCATTTGTAATTCTTAAAACTATTTAGCATTTTGAGAATTATTTTATTGCAAGAATAATACCAGAAGTATCTAAATGCAAATCCAACCTCATCTCCTCTTAGTAACCTTGTGATTCTTTGAAATATTCTCCAAGTTGTCTTTTTACTAAATTGATTTTATAGCCTAATAGCTCTCATAGTCTCCATTTCCTCGTAATTCTGTATCTCAAATATCTTCACTTTTTTGTCTTTAAATATACATTTCACAATATGTCTTTAGCATTCCATATTTTGTCTTCCTACATGTAAAAACATCTCATCTATATCTAGAAATATGGAGGAGTAAACACATTTTACTTTTCATTAGAAGTTGCAAAAGTAAAAAAAAAAAAGTAAAGCTTCTTTATTATTCCAACTTTTTGGCTCATATAAACTCAATTCTATTTTGTTCCTTCTCTCCAAGTTACAGGAGTCATTTTGTTGAAGTTTTCTTCACTTTCTCTTACGCCAATAAGAGGTCTTTTATTTTTTATGGAATTTTAATTTGCATTGGGGAGAATTATTTTTCTGTGATATGATAGGCATGTAGCATGAAGTGCTGGAAAAGCTGGTAAACTTTCTTCTTCACAGTGTCCTTCTTACGATCAAACTCTAGGGGCAGGGAGAGGAAGGAATTATTCAGTTGTAACATCAAGTGCGGATACTGTTACTTTGACAGCTTGGTACAATTTACAATCCTATCTTAGACCCAGATCAGCCTGATAATTGTATTTTCACTGTGACTCCTCATGTCTAATGTATAATTATTGTCTACTATGCTTCAAATAACTTCTTTCTGAATTCTATGCCTACTGATTCTATTTACTACTCTGAATGGATTATTAACAATATATTTAATATTATGTGCTTCTAGAAAATATGTTGTAAAGCAAATTGATTTCTAAAAGAACCCATAACTTTGATCTTAAAATTATTATTTCTTATATCTTGATATATTTTTTCTGAAATGTTTTAAATTTAATTGCAGATCTCATAGTAAATACTTCTAAATAATTCATTATGCTTTTCCAAAACATAATAAAGCTTTTAATTTATACAAATACAATTTTACTATCACACAAAATAAAATTAATAACAACACAATATAAAATGATATTCTACTAAGGTTTTTCAGATTTTAAAGTATCACTCAGCATCTTCCTCAAAACAGCACTACTGGTAGCCAAAAGAAAACATATTGAGATTATTTTTATTTGAACTCTTCCACCCAGCTTATATGGTCCTTTTAACATTATTATCTATTTTAGTTAATTCTGCTGCCACTAAATACAGGGTACCAAACCTATAAAACAAGTAGAACTGCAGCAAATATTTCTTGAATGTCATAACAGAAACAATATATTTTATGGGGAGTAAAGAAGCTCTGGAATCTAATTCATCCTATTTAGGACACTGTTATTAAACATTATTTATTTATTATTGAAGTTCTTATCTACAAAATAAATGATGTTACCTATCTCATAAAGTTTATGTGAGGATTAGGAGTTTTGGACATGTTCTTAAGTTATTGCAGGTATTAGGCAATTAGAAATTAAAGTTGTCTCTCAGTGTATGAGGGGGCAGAGTTTCAGGACCCGCCACAGACACCCAAAATGTGTAGATGTCTGTAAAACATGGTATAGTATTTGCACATTAACCTGTGAATCTTCCATATATTTTAAATCATCTCTAACTTGTAATGTTAATATAAGGAAATGCTATGGAAATAGTAATTTGCTGTATTATTCAGAGAATAATGAAGAAAATAGTTTACATATCAGTGCAAGCAAAATTAAAAATACTTTCAATCTGAGATTGGTTGGATCCAAGGATGTAGAACCCATAGATAGGAATGAGGAAATCATTTTATTATTGATTACATACATAGACCATATTCTAGTAGTTTTTATTTTGAATTGTATTCTATCATTTACTACTAACTGTGCTTCAGAAATAAGTTTAGAAAACTATATCAATAAACACATAATATCCATGCACAAATAGCTATAAAGAATATGTAAGGAATCAGAAAACTGCAATATGGGAAGCTTTCTGATAGTTATTAAATTTTGATTCTGTCTTCATCTTTCTTGCAGGACCTTAGGAGTTAGCATTAATATGTAGACGGCTGTGATGCGAAAGGCGGGGATTTTAACTTTGTTTTGTTTTACGATTAAGAAAAAACACAATTTTTATCTTATCTGATATGCCTCTTTTGTGCCACTTTCTTCCTTCTATATTCTAAATGTTCTCATGCTAAGCATAGGAACTCAAGAAATTGGGTTTAATGATTCAGAAATAGAGGGAAAAACTGTAAAATAAATTACAACCTGGATAGATAGATAATATTTTGTAAAAGATTTAGATTTAGGAGGAAATAACTTTCTTCTTTGTAGTCACAAAAATGTTGCAGCTGATTTGAATTTTCTCTTATTTATCATGGACATCTGTGATAGCTTTTCATTGCTGTGATCAAATACCTGAGAAAAAACAATCTAAAGCAGGAAATATTTATTCTGGCTTATGGTTTCAGAAGTTTCATTCCACTGTCAGCTGGTTCCAAGCAGAAAGATCATGGTGGAAGGCAATAGCAGAGCAGGGATACTTGCCTCATGTCAACCAGAGAACAGAAAAAGAACAAGAGTCCAGGAAGAAAGAAGTCTAATAAATTTATTAGACGACTATCTGGTTTCTCTAATTCTTTAATAGACATGCTATTTTTCACTGTTTAAACTTATTTGAATGTTTTGTGTAGCCTTTGAGGTTCATATAATTCCTAAAAGAAATTTGATATTGTAATGGTTAATTGTAATTGTTAATCTCATTGGGATGTAAAATACCAGGGGATTTAGTAAAGCATACTTTTTGGTACAGATTAATTTACTGATGAGATCATAATAATATTGATGAGATCTTACTAAAAAGCTTCTGTACTGCAAAAGAAACCATCAGCAGAACTAAGAGACAACCTACAATGTGGGAAAAATTTTTACCAGCGGCTCCTCAGACAAAGGACTATTATCTAGAATATATAAAGAACTCAAAATAATTAGCACCCCCAAATATAAAGACCCCATTCAAAAATGGGCATCGGAAATGAACAGACATTTCTCACACAAAGAAGTAAAAGCAGCAAGTAAATATATGAAAAAGTGCTCCACATCACTGGTCATTCAAAACATGCAGATGAAAACAACACTGAGATTCCACCTCACCCCACAAAGAATGGCTGCTATCAAGAAATCACACAATAACAAAGTTGGTGGGGTTGTGGGGAGAAAGGAACCCTTCTCCATTGTTGGTAGGAGTGCAGGCTGGTGCAACCACTGTGGAAGTCAACATGGAGATACCTCAAAGAGCTTGGACTGGAGGTTCCATTTGACCCAGCCATCCCTCTGCTGGGTATCTTTACAAAAGAACTAAAAGAATCGTATCACAGTGATGTATGTGCACTCATGTTTATAGCGGCACAGTTTGTAATAACTAAAACTTGGAAACAGCCCATTTTCCCATCAGTTGGAAACTGGATAAAGAAGATGTGGTTTTTCTATAAAGTGGAATATTACTCAGCCATAAAGAATGAGAAAATAGATTCATTCATAGGAAAATGGATACATATTAAGGATATACTCCTAAGTGAAATAAATAAGTCACACATGTGTAAATACTGAATAGTTTCTCTGGTGTGAATAAACTGCAATAATACATAAGATCCTAATAAGATTACTGACATGGAGAAATGGGAAGAAAGGGGTAAAGGTGTAGGGGAAGTGGGATGGATATGGAAAGAGTAATAAGGGAAAAGAAAAAATCGTGAGAGAATGAAAAGATGGAAATAAAGTGCTTGTAGATGTGGGGGAGGAGGGAGGGAGGGCAGGGAAAAGGGGTAAAAATGAGAACCAAGACCTGTCATGTAGAGGTACAAGATCCCAACAATGAATGTAACTGTACTGTATCCCTAAAATGTACCAATAAACTCAATTAAAGCTGAAAAAAATAATATTGATGAGATTAGATGATTTGGATATATTGATGATGGGATTTAGTTCAAGGGAATATGGCATGGGGACATTACCTTGGGAGCAGTATTTTGTTTCTGGTCCCTTTCTTCTTGGACTCTTTTTTCCTTACTTTGGCCTATGAGCTATTAACACCTAAAGGATTAAACTCCCAGGAGGAAAGATTGTTTGTCCTACAATATATTTACAGCCACTAAAACAACACCTAGCACACTCTGTAGACTCACTTGAATCAATTAATCCCACTTAATTCCTTTGCAGTATATTCCATTAGTGAGAAAACAGACCAGAGATAGTAGGTAATCTATTCAAAGGGAATCAGCATGGAGACAGTGGCAGGGCTGACAAGAAAGAAAGAAAAGTAGCAAATAAGAACTACTCAGACTTGATTCCATTGGTGAAGGTCAGCAGTTAAATGTATATTCTTATCCTTTCTATTGAATTTTTTATGATCTGTGCTAAACTAACATTGAGTGGTACAATGGCAATAAAAGTGTTATTTGAATTTAGAAGAAGATAGTTGCATATTAAAGCATATAATAGTTGTTAAATTCTAAATTACATGATGCTTACTCAAAGCTGATCACCATTCAGAGAGTACATTAATTTAACATTATTTAACCTTGAGGTCATGTTGGTAAAGAAGGTTAGTTTTGGGTTAATGATTTAAAGTGTATATAGAAAAATATTAAAGGAGAAGAACACATGCACTTTCTTCTAAAAAATTAATTTTCCAATATATTTTGATTGCTCTAGGAAAGAAATGCTTTACTGGCCTGTATGATGAAATTCTCAGAAGATATAAGCATTTCAAATAAGCAACAGAATTCTCTTTCTGCCAGAACTCATTAAGCTTAGACAAAAGGAAAGCCATGGAACTTGGAGCTAATCAGATCAATATAAAAATCATTTACAGATCAAAATTGTCAGTGACCCTTATTATTATTGTGAAATATTAGTTTGGGAAATAAAGGAAAAAGTAGGTATAAACATAAAGCATTTGAAGTTGTTTACCCAGTAAAAATAGTCCTAGGATCTGGGTGATAGAAGAGTAAAAGATAATTTAAACTATTGATTCAAAATGACTATATAAGCTTAATCAGTTCTCTCTTTCATAACTAAATTTAGAAGAATAAAGATATTTCTAAAGTATTAAACCCATAAGAGGAAATAAGTAGGATTACAGCCATCAGGAAACAGTATTTTACTGTATGCTTTAAAGTTGAGATGAGTGGGAAAATATCGCAAAGTGAAATGCAAGCTAACACTTAAAATATGTTCAGTGAGTTTTCATGGTAAAAGAAGAAAGCCCAAAATTCTGGACTTGGAAGAAACTTATATTGTTATGGGGAAAATAACTCCCAACCCATTAGATGTCAGATCAGGTTTGTGGTTTCACAACACTAAGGAATGCTGTTGAAAATAAGAAAAAGATGAATAGCTGCTGGATTTCCAGGAAGGTTCCTAAGTGGGTGACCACTGAGGCTCTTTGTTAAAAATATTTTATACAGCAAAATCACAATGTGGATACCATGTAGGTCAAACCAAATCAACCTACAGGATTACAAGTATAGTTGCTTAGTAAATATTGCTCCAATAGGGAAGTGTGCCTTATAGTAGCGGGTGTATGGAAAGAACAAATGCATTCCTGTATAGGCATGGAAGCTTGGGTCCAAATGTTCTGGTCACACACCTATGTGCCTGATGCCTTTCTGGGCTCATGAGACTAAATACAGTTAGTGATGTTAATTATAGTATAATGTCAAGTTGTTGTTTATCTCTAGGGAGGCTTGCAGGTTGGGCTGTCAGTCTCCACCTTGAGGCCTGGCCCTCTTTGGATTCTGATCCAGCCACAATTTTGATGTGCCTTTATCATTTCTACTGATTCCTTAGAGGGCCCAAGTGGTCTCTGACTATTAATTAATTTCTATCTAAATTAGCTGTCTATAATAATATCATGAAGAGCTCCCTGGGATCCAAATAAAGCTGGTAAAAAAATTTTGGAAATATTTCCTAAAATATTCTAGAAATATTCCTAAAATGTACAGCAAAAATGAAGAAATATTTGCTCAAAAATTATATAAAAATCCATTAAGCACTATACAGTTTGTGGTATTTCAACCGAGACCCTCCTCTCAGCTCAGAAAAAGGCAGTGTGTCCTTCAGACCCTGCAGCCCACAACACTGGGATGCCACTCCCTCAGTTCCCACTCAAAGGGCTATCATTTCCAAGAGGAAGTTGCAGAAAATTCTTATCCTGCTTCCTGTTGATTGTTGTCAAGCACAGATAAGAGGTACGGCTTTCCTTCTTCTGCACAGGCACTACTTATGGGAGAGAAGTTCTATGTGAGTGTCCTGAAGTGATATTAAGAATGTTGATGGTCTGTCCCCATTTTATGATAGTTCAATTTACATTGTTTTTAATCTGTAAAAGAAAAATGAGTTTCAAAGAAACTTTGCTTGAATTTTGAACTTTGTTTTTTCCTGGGTCAGCAATATGCATTTAATCCTCTCTCACCGGCACTGGAAACAGCAGAGAACAGCAGCTCTCAGTCACTTAGAGGGACTCAAGTGATCTCAGAGGGAAACAAAAATACCACAGAGAGTACTGCGTGGCTAAACTGTGGTGTTCTGTAAGTTAGATGACTTAAATTCATTTTCGACATACGATATTTTCAGCTTATAGTCATTTGTCAGAAAGTAAGTCCACAGTAAATTGACAAACAGGTATAGTAAATAATAAGTATTGATAAAGATGTGGAGAAATGGAATGCTTGCAAACAACTGGTGAGAATTTAAAATGGCACAGCCACTTTGGAAAGCATCCTTGCAATTACTCAAATTGTTAAAAATAACCCATGGCTAGGTATTTAGCTCAGTGGTTCCACTGCCTGCCTGGCAAGCACAAGGACCTGAGTTCGAACCCTGGTACAAAAAAAAAATTCCATATAGTCACAAATTCTACTCACAGGTATCTACCCATAAAAAATAAAATACTATATCCACACAAAAGTTTGTATAATAGTGACCATAACAGCATCATTCATAATAGTCAAAAAGTTAAAAAAAAACCCAAAAAACTCAGATATCTATCAACTGAAAAAGAGATAAATTGTGGAATAACCATACAATTGAATATGTTTAGAACTTAAAAAGAAATTAAATGTTGATATATGCAGCAAGCTTGTTGAACTTTGAAAGCAGTATGCTAAGTAAAAAGAAACCAGCCACAAAAGACTATATATTACCTGACTTTGTATGAAATGTATAGAATAGTCAAATTTATAAGTTAGAAAATATATTTGTGGCTGCTTAGTGATTGGATGCTTGAGGAAATGGTCGGTATGATATCTGAAGTACACAGTTCCTTTTCAATGTAAGAAAATATTCTAAAATTGACAGTAGTTGATAGTTGCATGAATCTGTGACAACTCTTGAATCATATACTCAAAATGGGTAAACTGTGTGGAATGAGAATTATATCTTGATAAAACCACTGTAATTCATGAAAAATTCAAAACAAAACATTTCAAAATGCTTTATAGCGAAGAGGTACAACAACAAGCAGTTTGGGTACTTGAAGACAAATTTAAACATATTTTAGAGTATAGACTAGAAAAAAAGAATCTGGGGAGATCAACTGTATTTATTATGAAATCTATAGATTGAATAGTTATTGAGGCTTAGAGTAAATAACTTTCAAAATATTAAGATTGTTCAGATGCCCAGGTTAAAAGATGTGACTTGCTGAAAATTCAAGACTAGAGTAATCTAAGAGTTTATAGTCTAAATGGGAGTCAAATTCTGAAAATAATAGTGAATATAAACATATTTGTATTCTTAAGTGAACTTTCAAATTCTTGAAGAAAACTAAACAAGGATAGCCAGAGATGCAAAGTACTGATAGAGAATTATTTTTATATGATATTGAAAAAATTTTAAAGTCATAAAAAGCAAGATTATAGCATTGGCTTTTGAATTGACAGAACAATAGAACTGAAAAGGAAATCCAGGACAAATCCAGATGCTGCCACCTGCCTCACCAGTACAAGGTTCTGAGTTTGATTCCATGGTAAAAAAAAAAAAAAGAATTTTTTTTTCAAATCAATGGAGAAAAAAATCCACACTAAATAGTAGCAATCAAATAATTCAGTAGTCATTTGGAAAAGTAAAAAGACAACAAGTTTTCTCATAATTCCACAATATACATTTCAGTTTAAATCTAAAAACTTTAGAAAAATACTAAAGTATGAGATAATGTAATATAACATATTTTCATTACTCTAAAGTTGTTACAAATTTTCTAACAATACATCAAATAAAAAATGATAATACTATTATATAAATGCCAAATGCATTCTGAATAACAGAAGTCACCATCACCAGAGGAGTTACAACACCTGCTAATATACTCCTAACCTATATCACTGTTTACAGTCTTATATTACACATTTCCTAATACACACATGCAGGCTTCATACACACGAGGGCAAATTTAGTGTACAGGTTTCTAAAATATAAGTACAGAACAAAGCAACATAGAGAATAGAGGAAACAGAAATACATATAAGTTATTGAAAAGGAGAACACTTTGAAGACATCTGATAGGTTGGAAGGAGGAAAGAGAATGACTGATTTAGGGTTAGAACATAATTAGAATATAGGAAGGAATCAGGGTCCTTTAATCCTCCCATTAAAAGACTCATTCTTTCCAAAGCATGATTTTACTTCATCCCCTATGCAATGTAAAAAGGCTCAACTTGTGTCAACAATTTTTCATCAAAAAGAGACCTAGAAATATGAATGAGGAATAGAGCAGTTTAAATAGTATTTTATTTGTATTTTTTCATTACATACAAATCAAAAGACACATATATGCATTGCATTTTCTGTACATGTACTACTTTATGTTTATATGCTTGAAAGTATTTAATACTCTCTATTATTTAGTTTCATTTCCCCAAACAAAACAACATAAAAATCTGCCAGGTAAATTATCATAATTTAAAGCTTTTGTTATTTCATTATTTTCCCCAAAGCAACTATATTTCAATACTTCACATATGCAACTAAGTAGTTCAAAACATTACATAAATGTAATTGAAAAGAAAATATTCCATATTTTAAAAGCAACAAAAGATTTTTGAATGGCATGTGTTTTGGGTATGTTAACTATTATACCTAAACATGCATTTTTATATTTCTAATAGTGGGGCTGATGTTTGGTGGAATATTAAATGATTACATTCCCTGTGTTTATGTTATTTTCTTGCTTGCTTTAACAGTTGTAATACTTACTAATGATCAAGTAGAGGAGAAATCTGTTAAATATTTCCAGAGCTAACAGAAGGAGTCTGTGGAGAAGGCCATTTGACTTCATTAACCACAGCAATATGGCACAGGTCGGTACACACATTTCCCTAACAGTGCTGGTAAATCTTCAGAAGCTGGTAGGCTGGACTGAAGCTAGTCGCTATTCTCTTGCCGGCTCTCACTTTAGAGACTCTGATCAGTTTGACTCTTCTGAGTATAGAGGTGAATGTCTAGGTATATGTTGTTAGCCTGATCAGCTCCAATATTACTAATAACTGGATCTTGAGTATATTTTACTTAACTTCATTGTATCTTCGTTTTATCATTTTCAAAATGGTGCTAGTAAGTTTTGTGTGATGATTAATTAGGTTTACAAATGCAAAATGTCTAGAATAATGCTCAAAAATAATGTTAAATTAAAATGTTGATTTATTTAAGAAGGATGAAGCACTTAGCATCAGAAGAGTCGGTCTAAAATCACAGAATAGATTGAGCATGTAGGAAGGCTCTATTGGTATACCATAGAATTTGAGTTAGAATGAATAATTGTCATCTTGAGAGATAGCAGTCTACTTAAAATAACATAATCTTCAGAATCAGACTGACCTGACTTTAAATTAAAATTCCGAAATTTACCACTTATAGATATAGCTTTTGGTAAGTGATTTGAAACCACTTAAAAAATTAACTTAGTGATTATTATAGTCCTAGTATAGTATTATAGTCCTAATATATCTGGGGATAGAGATGCAAGTAAAGAAGATAAAAGTCCATTCTCTCATGAAATATACATTCAGGACTAGATCTCTGTGATGAACCTAGAGTTCTGATGAGTTTTGGGGTGGATATTTCTAACCCCACCCTCACAACTCTGGCAGATATGAGACACTAAAATGCTTTCCTAGCTTCATACAGTTTTTCCGAGGATGCTGGGTATTTCTCTCATTTGCAAGGAACTAGTTGCCTATCACACTGAGGCCTAGGAAACTATGAAAGAGCAGAAGGAGAACCAGAGCCTGCTATGAAAGATTCTCATAAAGATACAATGAAGGAAAGAGAAAGGCCCATCCAAAAATATTTGTCTTATGAAAATACAGTTCATGTAGGTGAACTAGTACACATGGAGATGAACAAGCCCAGACCTCTGCTTTCAGGAAGCTCGGACATAGCCAAGCCAGTCAATGTGCAAATAGATGAGCTATGACCTAACATGTTTATTCTGGCAGATAAAGGGTTATGAAATAGTCCACGAAAACACAGAAGGGAATTTGTCCTTTTAAATAAGGAAGGCAAATGGACATAAGACAAAGTTTTAAGTGAAGAAAACTGGCGTGGAAGTCTATGGATTTTAACCAAAGATAAGCAAGGAGTCTTTCAGACAGTAACAACATGTGCAAAGCATTATACAGGAAATGGGTGGTGAGTTTTAAAATAATGAGAGTTTTCAGTAAGTTGCACCCCCACTTTTATAACCATTTCGCAACTATATATATTTACAGCCGCAACAAAGGATAGGTGGATTTGGCTGAAGCATAAGGATATGAGGTGGAGAATAAACAGCTAGGTCTGGAGATTTGAAGACTTAAGTTAAATAGAGATCACAAACATGATTTCCTAAGAGTGTGGACTTTCTTATTTAACAAAATATTGTAGAAGATACATAAATGAGAAACTATTAGAAGATGCTCAAACCCTACTAGCAACCTGTGTAATAGATGGTAAGCGAAAGACTAAAGGTAGGGTAAAACCGCAGACACTGATGTGATCAACTATTTAAAAGAGTGAGATGAGGACTCTTAAGACAGTAAAGAAATGGAGTGGGAAAGAAAGGCTGCGTTTAGACTAAACTGGCAGAAAAGATCATAGGTTCTACTTTGCTGACCAAACATAAATTTATGGAACATCTACTGTTTCCTTTTCAAATAATTTTTTGTTTGTTTGACTTCTCATCACTGTTTTCTTCCAACAACTGTGCTTCAATAGCTATCACTGGGAACGATTAAATAGTGGGAAAAGCTAAATGTATTCATTATAATAAAATACTTATTTAAAGAGCAATAAATGACCGTTGAAAGCCATGTGTGTTCATTGTATTTAATTATACCTCCAAATCCATTTTCTCATTTCTAGACATAAACAAAAAAATCCTGCTCCTTTTCAGGTTACATTTTAACCTGAAAACTAAAAAAAATCACTTAATAAATGATAGATGTTTGGCAAATATTATTGAGAGAAGGAACAGATGGTTTGAGTTAATTCAAAGAAGTAGAGAATGCCTTCAAGCTAGAAAACTGATTGAATATCGAAACCATTAACCCAGATTAGACATAAACCAAGCATGTATATTAACACTGGAAAAGAAATAAAACCAAATAAAGGTCTGTGACTTTCCGTTAGATTACCTGTTAACCAAAGAGCCAAGGAGGACTCTGTGTGTGCACATGTGTGTGTGATAAAGAGATGCAGCGACACAAAGAGAAAAATAGATAACAATTTAAAGAAGTACATTAAATTTTTAGTGTCAGAAAATAGGCGTAAGTGTTGTCTAGGGCTTCAGGATGGGAAATCATGTCTATGTAACAAGAAAAGTTCTACAGAGAAAAACCAAAATTAAATGATGATTAGGATTAAGTGATTTGAAAAGACACAGTTGGGAAAAATAAGTTGAGAAGATAGGGCTATTAAAATATATGAATGTAGGGGATGAGTTAGGATTGGAGAAATAAAAATGTAGGTGAAAAAGAGACAAGAAAATCATAACTAAAAATTGTACTTCTGAGAAGAATACAACTTTACGGACCTAGCTGAAATTATGCAAGGTGACCCATATCAGCATTTTTTAGTTAAATTTAGGCTCTTTCCCTACAATACCCACATACCCAAATTTTTTCATAAATATTGATTGCCCTTAAATTGACTTAATTGAGACAATAAAGAGCCAGAACCTGATTCTAATGTTAGAGACAACTAAGTTAGATAGATATCAATAGACAGGGAGGTATTGGGCCCTCAAGGGAGTCAGAGTAAAAAATGAGACATAACAGAATTGCAGGTGGAGGCAAATCTGAAAGGGTCCAAGCCTAAAGGTGAAAACTGATAGCCAGGCCTGAAAGCCTCTCTAGATGTAAACAGCAGCTTGAGATTATAGTGTACTTAGCACCCAGTGGTCCAGTGAGCGCAGACAGGCACCAGACGCACAGGTGGACTTGTACTCCTCTCCCTTTTCTGAAGTGCCTTTGTTGTTTCTCCAATTACAAGCTATAGATAAAGTTAAAGATGTCCACCATATACCCTTGCTACATGCCTCCTTTGCCTATTGGATCAATATTAGCTAAGTCACTATACTTATAATCCTGTAGGTTAATTGTAGTTTGACCAATATTGTAGCCAAGTTCTTACTTTGCTGTATAAAATATCCTTGCCAATAGCTTCAAGTGGCCACCCACTCAAGACCCTTCCTGGAAATCTAGGAGCTACTATTATTATTATTATTATTATTATTATTATTATTATTATTATTTTCAATAAAACTCTCCTGAACTACTCCTTTGGTTCACAACTTCATTCCTCAATACTATGAGTCCATGTACTTGGTATACACAGTAACATTAAGAATGAGAGAATGCAAAGAATCCTTCAATTATTCACAGAATGGGCCCACATCTATCATATGGGCTAGTACTCTACTTAGAGAATCAGCTGCCTCTTTAATAGAGTTTTCACCCCTTTAAGGACTTATTCCAGGAATAAATTTTTTTTTTCATTGAGTGTATTGGTACTTATTTAGTATACAGTACAGTTACATTCAACATTGTGATCTTGTTCCTTTACATGACAGGTCTTGGTTCTTATTTTTCCCCATTCACCTGCTCTCCCTTTATCCCATTTCCCCTCTCCTATTTATAAAGACTTTGTTTCCATTTTTTCCCCAATTGTCCAGGAATAAATTTTTATTCTCCCTTAGGGGCCCACTGTTTATTTCTTTGAGTGTACATTAAAATTCCTATTTCAAAAAATAAAACCCTTCCTAAGCCTCTTATTAATGCACCCTAAAAATTGTTCTCCATGAAGGAAGTCAGTGAACTTGAGAGCCCATTCTATGTTTGGGGTCAGTTGGGTTCCTTATTTCAACTATGGAAACCTTGTCAGACCTAGTCCTATGACAGAGAATAGCTGAGTACATCAGTCTTTGAGAAAAAAAAGAAGTCAGGGGAAAATAATAAAAGAGGAGGGAGAGATGAATCTAAGAATGAAAGTATGAAGAAAATTGTAAAGGAGGAGTTGGTGAAAAAACTTTTTTATTATAAATTTTGCTGAAAGTATTTACTCTGTTAATAATGAAATACTAACATCTGTCAAAATGTGCCCAGATTTATGTTCCTATCTTTATTGTCTGACAACCACCATATCATCAGTACAGGAAATGTTAGGACCTCTCATTATTCTTTTTCCAGTTAAGATACTGGATGGAGGCAAGCTTAGCTATATTTGAATTTGAAATGAACAATGGTTATATTTTAAGTGTAAATATGGCTCATAAAACATGTAGAATATATATTTTGTGATAAAATACAATGTGTTTGAATTTTTTTTAAAATGTAATACAGTAAAGGACAGTTATTAATCTCCCTTATAATACTCACCCTCACTTTCAATGCACCTATCATACCTGCCACTTTCTGAACAGTTCTGAGGTCTTCTTGCCTGAGTGGCTTTAGTTGTACTACATTGGCTGCCTCAATGTTCTGAGATTCAAATCATTTACCTTTTGCGGTCATTTTAATGTTGTAGAAGAGCCAGAAATTGCATATCAGACCGAATGAATAAGGTAGATGAGGACACACTACATACTGTTTTAACTTTACAGAAATTTCTATAACTATTTTATCTGAAGAGAAGGAGAGAGGGTAAGGGAATAAAAAAATTAAGATGTGGTATGTACATGTACCACCAACTCACCATAAGGAATGTAATCATTACATATTAAAAACATGCTAGTAAAAACTAAAAATTAATAAAACATTAAAAAGTTTATCTGAAGTTTATCTGAAAAGCCTATGATTTTATTTGCTGAATTTGTTCATTCCTCTTAGAACTACTAGAAGGAAAAGAAGGAGGAGGAAGAGGAGGAGAAGCAGAAAAAAAGAAGAAGAGGAAGAGGAAAAGGAGAGGAGGAAGAGGAAAAGGGGGAGTGAGGAGGAGGAAGACCGAGGAGGAAAAAAGACTGCAAGCAATTCTTTTACCTCTTCATCCAAAGGATAACAAATGAGAACGAAGTATCTATAATATACTTCCTTAAATGAAATCTATCTAATGTTGACCGTGGTCTGTGTATGAGAAGTGTAAATGACTGTTTTCCATAGAAGTTATCAGTTTGTAATAACTTGTGCAAGATTTTTTAAAGTTACAACCCAAGGGGAAAAATATTTTTTAAAAGGATGAAAACAATCCACATTTAAGAGTGAAGTGAGTTTTGAATAACAAGTATCTTAATCTGATCATTACACATTATCCATGCATCAAAAGGTGAAATCATACTTCATAAATACATAGAATTATAATATGTCAATTAAAACATAATAAATGACAAAAACCATAAGGGTCTGACAATTTTTCTTTAATGTGGGCTAAGTGCACGAATGGGTTAAGCCTCAAATCTCCCTTCAGTCTTTTGCCCTAGGACTCCTATTTACTTTAATGGAAATCACTTTTCAAGACACCATGCAGAGATTTGAAACACAGGGTTAAAGGTCATTCTGCAACTCCAAGAATAATAAATTTGCGATTTGTACTTTCTGACCTCTAGAAATATTTTTAGGTGTTTGAGGCCAAAGAAAACAAAGCAGTACTTTGAAAGGGCTGGGGAGCTATCAATTGATCAATTTAAGTAGGATTATCTGATAATTGGGTAAATACATTGTTATTGATGTGCAGAAGGAAGAAGATGTGCCAAGAAAACACTAATGCCAGGGCCTAGATTTATCTGCTAATCCTTGAAGGAGGCAGTTTACTGAGGACATGAGTAATTGTTCTGCTAACAGATTTATTCTCTGTTTAAGCCCCATTTGGGCTTAAATCCTACCCTTTCTTTCCAGCAGTTCAAAATGTGGACTGAATCCCACTGCTGTGCACAGTTAGACATTGTAGCCCTCTTAGTCGGGTTCAGACTACAATTTCTTTGATTTAACATTCATGACTGTAGCTGTAAAAGGCTATTCTTAGCCAGATGTGCTTTGTTTAAATGAATTTTCAGGAACTCTGCATTTGATTGGGCTACCTGGAGAGCCTTGCCATTTTTTCTGAAGCCATATTCTTAACCAGATTATTTTTAAGTAGAGAACCTAAATCAGTCAGTATGGTTTAGAAGGAAGTTCTTGTACTGAAAACCAGGACACCTATGTTATGATTTTGATGCTTCTCCTAATTATTTCTCTGACCTAGTTTAATCTTGTTACATTGTCTTACTGTTTTGACTCCTGATTTCTCATTTGTCATTCAAAGGAGGTTTTGCGGAGATTGCTTCCAGCTCAAAGGATTCATGAAAGGAGAAAGTAATTGCTCTTCAGACTTTCACATTGAGCATGTAGACACAACAGGCAAGATTTTTAAAAATTATTTTCATTTATTTCCTTCCTAATCTAGCTGTATGTTGTCTCTACAATGTGAGTTATACTTGAATATTATTAGAACATCCATTGGGAAAAGCAATAAAATTGTAGAGAGCAAGACAATTTTAATTTATCAGAATGTTACTGTAGGTTTTTCTGTGACTACTGAACAATATTCGCCATAGCCTGTTCATTTCAAAACAATGTCTTTTTAGCAAATTTATTTCCAAATCCAAATATCTAAATGTGTGTATGCGTATAATCTTCTACTGTAATTCCTTATACCAACAGTAATCACTTTGAATACAGAATGAAAGGTTCAACTCCATAGTTGACTTATCCAGAAGCAACTATGTTTAAAATGTTGGTATTCAAAGTAAATCTCTAGCTCTCTCCCTGTCTCCCTTTGTCACCTTCTTTTCCCCTTGTTCGCTCACTTTCTCTCTCCTCTACCTACCTTTGAACTGACTATGATTTGATGTTTGAATTCTATAAAGCATCTTAATCTATGGGACAAATTTAGTACCATAATATTGGAAGATATGATTTTAGCATATAACCTATTTGTTAGTAAAGGGGCCTAATATGATTCATATTTATTTAGAGAAAAAATACCAAAATAGACCATCTGTAAAAGAAAAAAGAATAGTCCTTAAGATCTCATGTAAAATACATTACAGAGTGCATTAGTTATGATATACACCAAGCTTCCTTTTCTTTTTAAATTTGTTTGTTTGTTTGTTTGTTTGAGACAGGGTTTGAGACTGACCTGAAACTCACTATGTAGCCCAGGCTGGTCTCAAACTCACAGCAATCCTCCTGTCTCAGCCTCCCAAGTACTGGGATTACAGGTATGTGCCACCACACCCATCTAGGGCTAAACTTCTTAACATATGTTTTATGAAGAATGAGGTATTAGATTCATTCACAGAAAAATGAATACATATTGAGGATATACTCCAAAGTGAAAAAAAATAAATCACACATGTGTAAATACTGAATAATTTCTCTGGTGTGAAAACTATAATAATACATAAGATCCTAATGAGATAATTGACAACGTGAAATAGGAAGAAAAGGGCTAAAGGTGTAGGATAAGTGGGAAGGTTGGGGGAAAGGGAATAAGGGAAAAAATATGAGAAAATGAAAAAATGTAAATAAAGTATTTGTACATGGGGAGGGGAGGAGGGGGTGAAGGAAGGGCAGGGACAAGAGGAAAACATGAGAACCAAGACCTGTCATGTAAAGGTACAAGATCCCAATAATGAATGTAACTACTGTATACCTAAAATGTACCAATAAACTCATTGAGAGAAAAAAAAAGAATGAGGTGGGTCAAATAAAGTAGAAATGTCAAATAACTATGCTGTTAGGAAGGGTGAACAAACGGCAGACATGTGGCCAATCCTCTAGGCATATGCAGGAAGAAAATGAAAGGAAACTTGTAAAGCAAGGTTGAGAGCACCAGGAAAATGGAATCTCCATTGCAGGAGGTCTTCTCAGGACTCCTTTTGTCTTGTTGCTTTCCATTCTCTAGTGTATTCCTCTTACCTGTATATTTAATGCTGGCTTTCATTTTGGCCCCACATTTCTCCAGATGGAAAAATAGAGGAGCAACTTTTTAATTTAAATGAATCTTAAATTTTGTATAGTTTTTAAAAGCTTTAGTAATGTAGTAATTTGAAGTGCAAGAAAGACTGGAAAATATATTCTCTGACTGTATGTCTATGTGACACACTAATATCAGATCTTTTATTACAAAAACAATCAATAGAGAATGTAAATGAGTGCAAATAGCAGTCTCTAATACAGAATTATATATGGTGCATATTCCTAAGGAACCCTGCCTCTAAAAATAGGCAAAACTCTTCATAATCATTCCATATGATTTATTCAATCATTACAAATCTTGACTGTGAAGATTATGTTTAGAAGTGTAGCTATGCCTTCGGTTAATGAAAAAGTCAGCTAAAAAATAATTTTAGGCCTTTCTCAGAAATATAAAATTTTCAAACTATTAAAGAAGTGTGCTGTTAGGATGCATTCTCAAATATTCTCTTTGTTGTAAATTTTCTAATTTTTCTTAAAGGCCTTTTCAAACCAGTGATATGTTTGTGAACTGAGACTGATACATTCCACTTTCACTAAAAAAAGTTAGACATATCTTAAACTTTATAGTATTATTAGACCCTAGAAAAGAAATCTAGCTCTAGACAAGAATTAACATCTTTTTCGCAGCATTTATGGTCTGCTCTGCATCTACTCTACTTCTCTTCCACTTCTTCTAGCTATCTGTTAATAAACACCTTCACTGGAAGAAAGATAGCCTCTTTAATAAATGGTGCTGAAAAAACTGGCCTTCCACATGACTAAGCTTGAAACTAGACCATTTTATTCACCACACACTAACTAAAATTAAAATGGATCAAAGATCTAAATATTAAAACAGAAACACTAAATCTACTGGAGGAGAGAATAGGTAGAACACTTAAAGGCATAGGAGTAGGCAAAGACTTTGTGAACAAAAACCAGAAATACTGCAAAAAATCAACAACTAGAACCTCATCTTATTAAAAAGTTTTTGCACCAAGCTATGCTCTCTCCCAGCACCTGAATTCTCCAAGAGGGGACTGTAGGCCAAGACTGTGGGCCAAAATTGCAGACACACCGTGACACCAGACAACCCCAGAGGCCTCTAGGGAAATACACACACCAATGGAATGCAGCAGAGGATACACCAGACTGCAGTGGCTGGTGAATTAACTGGATTCAGACCTCACCCAGGAGGGGATATTTGGCTGGTAGCCATCTTGGAGAGGGGCCAACTAAATTTGGAACTCAATACCTGCAACAAGACTCCATCTAGTGGCTTCCAGTGCTTCAGTCCAAGCCAGTAGGAGACACACAGACTGTTGTGAGCTCAACCAGAATCTGGTTCCAGCCTCATAGCCAAAAACTGTTGTGAACTTTAGAGGAACTAAAGGGGCAGGCTGGCTGTGATTATCCACTACCCACCATGAAGCTGTGCTACCTAGCTGAGATTAATCAATTTGGCTCTGGACTCTGTTTGACCACATTGCCTAACAATAACAGAAGAGACACATCTGGAATTGAACATTTTGGGGTTTTTAAATATTTTTTCTTTTTTCTTTCTATTTTTCCTCCATTCCAGTTCTTGTTTTGACTAGTTTTGTTTTTTTTTTTTCAATTGTTTGAACACAGTTTCGAGTTTTTTGTTGTTGTTCTGTTCCATTCTGGTTTTCCTTTTCTGTATCTGACTTTCTTCACCAGTTTCCTAAAGTCTATTCTCCAGCTTTGCTTCTTATCTCTTACTATTCTATATCTTTTACACACTAACCCCTATGAAATCTTCTCCCCTAATGGTAAAAAGGCCATATTAAGGGATAATATGGCATTTTCTAGATGTATTTGATGCTATTGTTGTTATTGCTTATACTAATTTAGCCAAGGTAACATTGCGCTAATCAGTTATTCATCCTGGTATACTGACACTGAAATTGCCTAAGCCTCTTAAAAAACAAAAAACCTACAGGCCAGTACCAAAGAACTGGCAACTGGGCCAAGTAGGCGGAAACTTCTCATCCCCCAAAAAATGAAGAGGCAGGGTTGGTCCTGCAACAGGATCAAAACCCAAAAGCTAGCTACACCTGGAAAATGCTTCAGAGTAGTCATTTCCTAAGGGTTATGAATACTGACAATAAAGACATTAGCCATAAACAATCTGCAAGCATCAACCTAGGAATTAAACCAAAACAACAATAACAAAAAATAGAACTGAGAAGACACTTAAACAAGATGCAACCCCCACAGACTTTCAGTTCACCAAAGGTAAAAACTGGGGGCAATGAAGTGGAACAGTCCAAAAGCCACTCACCTGGACCATATGAAGTAGTAACAGCAGAAGTAACAAAGCAGATGAGCAAGGCTCTAGAAAAAAAATAAAAGCAGAAAAAATTTCCCAGATAACTACAGAGGTGGTGACCAGAATGAAAGACACATATTAAAAAAAAAAAAAGGAGCTCAGGAACATGATAGAAGGCGTGAACATTCAACACAGGAAAGAAATGGAATTCATGAAACAGATTCAAACAGATATACAGAAAATTAAAAACTCCATTAAAAGTATACACAGCAGAATGAGCCAATGAAAGGACAGAATATGAGATATAGAATACAGGTTTGTAGTTATTAATCAGGAAAAGAGAAATTTCTTAAAATAGCAAGGGACAATGGGAAATCAATCCCGCACCTGCCAGATGATGCAAAGAAGAATAACATAACACTGGTTTGAGTCAATGAAAAAGCAGAAGATAGCACAAATGACATAAAAAGCCTGTTCTCAGGAGTAATGACAGAAAACTTCCCAAACAGGAAAAAGAATTGATATATAGATAAATGAAGTATATTGTACTCTAATTAGCCATGATCAAAACAGTCTTCCCCAAGGCATATAATAGTCAAGGGTCCAGAAATTCAACACAAGGATAGATATTAAAAGGTGTCAGAGAAAAGAAACAAATCACCTATAAAGGAAAACTGATCAGAATCACAGCAGCACATGGGATTTTCTCAAAAACAGACCATGTACTATCTCATAGAATATGCTTAAGTAATGCAAAGGAATTGAAATAATTCCATGCATGTTATCAGACCATAGTGCAATGAAATTGAAAATCAACAACAAAAGAAACCATAATAATTTCATAAGGATGTGGAAATTAAATCACATCCTCCTGAAAAACCAATGAGTCATAGATAAAATTAAAGAAAAAAATGAGACAATTTCTGTCATTAAATGATCATGGCAAGACAACATAGAGGAGCTTATTTGATGAAAGCAGTCCTATGAGGGAAATTTATAGTAGTGAATTCCCATATTAGAAAAACAGAGCAGGATCAAATAACAACCTAATGCTGAACTCCAACCTTCTAGAAAAAGAAGAGTAAGTCAAGCCCAAATCTCATAGGAAATTATAAAAATCAGAGAAGAAATTAATGCAATGCAGACTAAGAAGACAATACAAAGAATCAGGGAGTTGAAGTGCTGGTTCTTTGAAAGATTAAATAAAACTGACAAACCCTTGGCCAACCTTATCAATCAAAAAAGGAGAGAAAAGATTCAAATCCATGCAATTAGGAATGAAAAGTATGAAATCACAACAGAACCTGCAGAGATCCAGGAGATCATCAATACTTACTTGGAGAACCTTTTCTCTAATAAGATAGAAAATACATAAGAAATGAACAGATTCCTAGATACATATGAATTATCAAAACTGAATTAAGAAGATATAGAAGTGCTAAAGAAAAACAATATTAACCGTGGGAATTGAATAGGTAACTTAAAAACTACCAACAAAAAAAAGCCCTGGCCCTGATGGATTCACTGCTGAATTCTACAAGAAAGTTAGAGAAAACCTAATGTCACTACTCCTCAAACTCTTTAATGAAATTGAAAGGGAAGCGACCCTCCCAAATTCATTCCTGAAAGCAAGCATTACCCTGATTACTGAACCAGAAAAGGATCCAGATAAAAAGAAGAATTATAGGCCAATATCCCTAATGAATATAGATGCAAAAATCTTCAATAAGATACTGGCAAACAGAATGCAGCAAATCATTAAAAAGATTATACACCACGACCAAGTTGGATTGTTCCCAGTGATGCAGGAATGGTTCAGCATACACAAATCAATAATTGTAATACACAATATTAATAGCACCAAAGACAAAAACTATATGATCCTCTCAATAGATACAGAAAAAGCATTTGACAAGATCCAAATCCCATTCCAACAAAAACATTCAGAAAATTAGTATGATGCTCTTCATCTCAATCTGACAAAAGCCAACTATGACAAACCAAGAGCCAACATCACATTAAATGCACAAAAAATGAAAGCTTTCAATCTAAAATCAGGAACAAGACAATGGTGCCCTCTGTCACCACTCTTGTTCAATATAATTCTATAAGCATTAGCCACAGCAATTAGACAAGAAAAAGAAATAAAAGGAATAAGGATAGAAAAGGAAGAAGTTATGTAATCATTATCTGTGGATGACATTATACTCTACATGAAAGACTCCAAATCTCCACCAAAAGAGTTTAAGATTTGAAAACCAAATTCAGGGGCATAACTGTATATAAAGTCAATGCTCAATGGTCAATAGCCTCCACATACACAAACAACGGACTCATGGAGAGAGAAACTTAGAAAAAACAATCCCTTTCACTAGAGCATCCAAAAAAAAAATAAGAAAAGAAAGAGCTAAGAATCAATTTAATGAAGGAAATAACAGACCTCTACAATGAAAACTACAGTGCTCTGAAACAGGTGATTGAAGAGGATATCAGAAAATGAACAGATATTCCTTGTTCTTGGATAGAAAGAACCAATATAATGGAAATGGCCATACTTCCAAAATTGTTGTACAGATTCAATGCAATTCCAATCAAAATCCCAATAGAATATCTCACAGAATAAAAAAAAATTTCTAAAATTCATTTGGAGCCAAAAGAGATCTAGAATAGCAGAGGCAATTCTGGACAACAAAGGCAAAGCAGGGGGTATCACAATCTCTGATTTTAAGTTATAGCACAAAGCTATCATAATAAAAACAGCATGGTACTGGCAAAAGAACAGCCCTGAGAATCATGGAACAGACTAGACGATGCAGAAACAACTTTAGACATGCTCAACCACTTTATCTTTGACAAAGGAGCCAAACAACTTCACTTGAAGAAAGATAGTCTCTTTAATAAATGGTGCTGAAAAACCTGGCTTTCCACATACCTTAGATTGAAACTAGACCCATATTTTACAGCATGCTGACCTAAAATCAAAATGGATCAAAGATTCAAATATTAATACAGAAACACTAAATCTTCTGAAGAGAGAACAGGTAGATTGCTTGAGGACATGAAAGTAGGCAAAGACTTCACTGCATCAGAAATGCTACAAGAATCAGCAACTGGGAGTTCATCTTATTAAAAAGTTTTTGCACAAGAGAAAACACCAACAGAGTGAAGAGACAACCCACAGAATGGAAAAATTTTTTTACCAGTTATTCAGATAAAGTGCTATTATTTGGAATATATAAATAACCCAAAAATCAGACCTTCCCCAAATTTAAAGACCCAATTCACAAATGGGAAGACACTTCTCAGATGAAGAATTAGAAAAAGCAAATAAATATATGAAAAAATGTTCAACACTGGTCATTCAAGAGATTCAAATTAAAACAATGAGATTCCATCTCACTCCAGAAAGAATGGCTGCTATCAATACATCAACCAATAACATGCTGGAGAGGCTATGAGGAAAAGAGAACCCTTGTCCACTTTTGGCGGGAGTGCAGATGATTGCAATGACTGTGGAAATCAGTGTGGAGATTTCTCAAAATCTAAAACTAAAGATTCCATTTGATCCAGCTCTACCTCTTCTTGGTGTCTCCCTGAAAGAAATAAAACATCATACCACAGTGATACATGCTCACTCATATTTAGAGCAGCACAGTTTGTGATAGCTAAATCTTGGAAACAGCCCAAATGTCCATCAACTGATGAGTTGATAGAGTTTTGTTTTGGGTTTTTTTTTTATTATTATTCAATGGAGTAATGCTCTGTCACAAAGAAGGATGAGCTTCACGCATTTATAGCTAAATGGATGGACCTTGAGACCATACTCTTAAGTGAAATAAATCAGACGCACATGTTTAAATACCACATTGTTTCTCTGGTGTGAAAAACTGAACGGGGAAATAAGGACTGAAATGTGTAATAGATATTGGGAAAAAGGAAGAAAGTGTTCAAATGGGAGGGGGAAGAAGGGAAGAGGGAGAGAGAGAAAAGAAGGATGGGACAAGGAAAAAAGTGGAGATAGGAAAAAATGGAAACAATTTTTTTTTAACTTCAGGAGGGGAGGTTGCTTGAGGGAAGAAATGGGATAAAATGAAACCAAATTTATTTTTTAAAATAAAGCTATTAATAAGAGCAAAGGTTGTAAGCATAGTTGTTTATCATAAACTATGTGGCAAATGCTGTTTATGTGATTTGCATGTATTATATCATTTTATTACCATAATTATCTTAGGAAGAAAAAAGACATTTTATTTAAAAATGTAGAGATCTCACTTATATCTCTGATATTAATAATTCATGCTTTAGATACATTTAAATTTTTAGGAAAGTACACTATTTCTTAAAGAGGAACATTTTTGAGAGCTCAGTTGTCTTAGGCAGCTTTCCTCTATTGAGCTGAATAAACATCCTGACCAATATATATTAGTGTTTGTATTTCACTTTAATTTCTTCAAAGTGAAATATTTTGAGTAATTTACTTAAAACTTACCATGATACTACTTCTAAACCCTCTTGCTATGTGGGTCTTATAACAGTTTCTTAGAATCTTTTAAAACTTCCAGCAAGTATATAAGGTTAGGTTTACAAACCTTTGTAGAGGGCTGGCTGGCTACCTAAAAACGTAATCATATTTTAGGGATTCTTCTAGGAGTCTACTGTTTAACTGTGTGCCACTAAAATACAGCTGTGTTACTTGTGACAAGAAGTAACGTTTCAGTAATGCAGCAGCTGCAGTTGTTGGAGGCTACACTATCTATTCTGTGTTAAATTAACCATCCTAATAAACAGATTTCAAACCTACACAAACCAAACTTTACAAAAATTGGGAAGTGATTCTTACCTTTGGTTGCCAATCTGCACAGTAACTGAAGACAAACATACATACAACGGAACTTTGAAAGTAGGGAGTTGTTAGATGACTTTTGAACTAATTAGAACAACCACATATTTGCAAATCCCAAGGTTTGAAAACTTGGAAATGTTTACTTCAAATTACTTTTGCCTAAAGCATTTAATGATAAAGGCAAAACTAATTTATCTTTGTTTCAGAACATCTAAAAGTACTAAAAATAAAAATATTTAGGGTTGGGGATTTAGCTCAGTGGTTTCACCACCTGCTTCATAAGCATAAGGACCTGAGTTCAATCCCTGGTACCAAAAAAAAAAGAAAAGAAAAGAAAAGAAAAATTATCCAGAATTGGAAACTAAGTAATCATTTCTCTCATTTATGTCATGCAAATTATGATACTCAGCTTCAATTTTCTCTTCTTGTAGTCAACAAAGTAACTGTGCTCTCAGCCTTACAATTCCATGCCTAGTTAACGATGCATTAAGATTTTATCCTTCTGTGAAATACTATTGAACCTGGTTCACTCAGGAGGCTGCTCTAGTGATTACAGGAGTAACTAGCAAATTGTTAATCACCCACTTCATTACCTTCCTATTATTATAAATACCAGGAGATAAAAGCATATAATTATAAAGCTACTTTAAAAGTGACATAAGAACTTAAAGTTTGCAATATTGGAATATTTACATAAACAAATTGTATCACACTAGTACTTAGGACAATTTCTATGTAGAGTCATAAGAGAAAGTACATCCTTGTATTTCAAACCAGGAAAATTCATTGATACATTTGTTAATGTTTAGTTGACTGAGTTTTTTTTAAAGACACCGGATCCCATCAAGGTGGTAGTATATCCTGCAAGCACTGAATTATTTTGTCTTTTACATAATCTGACAGATTCAGAATTTAAGAATTTGTTAAAATGTTTATATATGTCAGACATATATGAGATTCAAACAAGGATCGTCCTTCTAAAAATAACAACTTGCTACCTTAACTAGACTTTTTATTGTTAAGTATGGATAGAAAAAATCATAGATGTTTAAATAAATGTATGTGGTTCCTTTGACAAGATAAAGTGATATCCATGTTTATTTATTTTTCTCAGCAAAGGATAACTAATAATCTGCTTTAAGCATGATAGATTTCTATATGTGGAGACCACCCTGCCTTTTCATCAAAACCCTTTCAGTAAGGGCTGGGGATTTAGCTCTGTGGCTAGGTGCCTGCCTGGCAAGCAAGAACAAGTTCCTGAGTTGAATTCCTGGTACAAAAAAAAAAAAAAAAAAAAAATT
>NW_022900928.1:41963648-41982935 GCF_012274545.1 Fukomys damarensis | reverse complement strand
AAAAAACATCAAGTATTTTCTTGAGTGCTGCTGTATGTCACTCACTAGTGTCTGGCCTGGAGCTTTATTTTTTATACCACTATGGCATTCATAAAAGATAACTCATGCCCTCCAATGTGAAACCATGTGAAATACCAACTATGTTTTTTTTTTCTGGATTCAAGGATGATAATTGAGATGGAACTAAAAATTGTTAATGTACAAATAATTATTGAATATTGACATTACCTCTAATTTATATGACATGAATAATACATACTTAAAATCATACTACTAATAAATTATAGCACATAAATACTCACTAGTAGGTAAAAAACTGCTGCCCAGACCCAAATATTTACAAGTCCTGTGAGTCCAATTTAACCTTCATTTAGTCTACGTGTACCATTTCATTCCTCTGTGCTGGTTAGGCCAGTGATTAGAACATTGGACTTTAGCTGGTTACTCTTTTTTGTTGCTATTGTTTTAGTTAATGAATTCAGGAAGATTATAAAGACTATATTCTAGTAGTACTCGTTCCATTTTGGTTATAAATAAACTAAATTTAAAATGGTATGAAACTTTCCTTAAATAATGGAGCAAACAATTATACCTAAGTGAAATTCACATCTACAGTTCTGTCCTTCAACACCATGCTCATTTGCAGTCACACGATCCCATGATCACAGCCAACGACAGCATAGGATTGCAAAGATATGAAATTAGAGCAAATTTGACAAAGAAGTCAAAAAAGGCTAATTTGGAAATGCTTCCAAATAGAGTATAAATGCCCATGATGAGAAGGATTCGGCCTTCATTTCACAAGCCAAATTACTTATTTTAATTTTTTTAAATAAATTTTTTTCTAAAAAATCATTTCAGGAATGTGATGTAAGTAGTTTGTGTTGGGACCAGCCTACTCCGGCAGCAGCACTAAAGCAAACATATTGGAGGGGAGAGTAGAATGTGTGTAGGAAAACTAGTTACTACTTTATTGCCAACTTCTAGGAAAAGGTTAATGGCAACTTGGTTTGGAATTTGGCACAGAAAATATGGAAATAAGCAAGTAAATTGAAGACTATTTCAAAATAAAACAGTGAGAAATGGAGATATTTAGTAAATTAGTTAAAGGCACAAAGAAATATCAAAGAATCATTTTAGGCCTGCTGTTTGCTATTTGAATAAATGAGGGTGCCCTTCACAGATTGAAATGAGAAACCCTAGAAAATTAATAGGCAATAAGCTCTGAGTTAAATACATTATGAGCTGCAATTGAACTATTAAAGTTAACACATTTGAAAATATAGGTTAGGGAGTCCAGAGTCTGTGTGTACTATACTAGATTGTAAATTATTTATGTATAGTATTAAAAGTCTTGTTGTTGTAAGATTGAAGGTTGAATGGTACCAATACTAATAATCATGGAACAGAAATGCAGAAGTAGCAAACAATGAGATGAGATTTAGGAGAGCATGTTACCTTGAAGGCCACTGAAAAAACATCTCCTTTAATGATGTAAATACTGAAATATAACCTTTAGACTAAACAACATGAAGGCCTCTTGGCAGCTGTTTTAGTGAAACATAACAAACAGAAAACAGAATGGACTTCGTAAAAAGTAAATAAGAAGTGAGTAAATTGATCTATTATGGAAAACTATATGGAAAACTCAGGGAAGTTTAGTGGTGGTGAAAAGCAAGATATAGAAGAGAATGGAAGGGGAAGTAAGATACAAATGCAGTAAATTTGATTATATACATAAAACAAGAAATTTGGAGATTTCAAGATGCTAATTGTAATTATTCAAATAAGAAAAAAACATTAGAACATACTTAACATAGGAAAGTAATTTTGAATGGTTACTAAAAAAAGGGGTGGAAGGAATAAGGGAAAAGCTGAGGGTATTTGGATCACTTAATTTTACCTTGGCCTCCTACATATGAACAACACACCAAAGACTAAATATTCAATACTACCTACAAAGAAATTTGATTGAGCCTCAAGTGCTTCTTTAGATATTTTGGTATATTTAAAGTATTAATCACTAAAGGTGTATGGGGAAGTGGGTAGGGTAGCAGAAAGGTAATAAGGGGAAAATATGAGAAAATGAAAAAATGGAAATAAAGTATTTGTAAAAAGGGAGGGGAAGTGGGGCTGAAGGGAGGGCAGGGACAAGGGGAAAAAATGAGAACCAAGATCTGTCATGTACAGGTACAAGATCCCAATGCTGAATGTATACCTAAAATGTACCAATAAAATCAAAGAGAGAAAATAAATAAATAAATAAATTAGTAGATAGTTACTGCAACTTTACAATAGTGAAGACTACCAGTGTACACAGACACAATACACAGTGAGCCCAGGTATACAAAACAAAACTCTGGTTTTGAAATAATTTCATATTGTCAAAAGAGTTGCAAAGTCAGCAAATAAAATTTCCTTTGAAATTGACCCAGTTTCTCCTAAAATTAGCACATTAAACACTCATACTAAATCTATCAAAACTAAGAAAAATTGCATACCTACTCATTAACAACTCAAAAAAAAATGTTACTTCAGAAGTGAGAAAACACAAACAAAATTACAAAATTGATCATTTATCTAACACAAAGTCTTATAGTCACAAGCTTTTTATTAGTATTTTAACAAGTATCAGTGCATAGATGACATTTTCATAAAAGTAAATTTATTGCATTAAAACTATTAAGGAATTATTCTTTATTCTGAGGCTTTCTATTTTTCCTTTTTGAAACTGTACCACAGACTCATACATGTTACAAAAGACATAGTATTGAGAAGAAGGTAGCTTTTCCTTGGTGGTGGTGGTGGTGGTGGTTGATAAAATAAATCATGGAGAGTAATCTCCAGGATATATTTACTTTTTTTATTGATTTAAGATTTCCATAGTATGAAATATCATTTGCTATAGTAAATTTTCTACACCAATACTATTGCAAAGTTCATAGTGATTCTAAAAATGTAGTCGTTTAGTGTGGTCACATATGTTTGCTTGTATGTTACATGTGTTTGCAGACAATATATCGTGCACATACAAAATAATATTTCAGAGGACTTTTAAGTATGATGTTAACTTACTGACTTTCCTGAGAAATAAAATAGAAATTTTGGAATTTTATTTTCACACAGTAGAGATTCAACAATTACATGCTCTTTGGGTAGATGAATAAATAAATGCTTAATTTTCAGGTTTTCTGATGTACATTTCAGTACACCATGACTGTACACCATGAATAAAGGTGATGTCTCCTTTAATGGTATCAGGAAAGTTTGTCCAAAACTTATACTGAACATCTGAAAATGAAGAGACCTTCAATGGCTGACTTTTAAGTCAATCTATAGTTTAGAAGTTACCTTTATTTTGTTCAAATGTTCACAACGATAAAACATATCAAAAATCATGAAAACCCAAACTTGGCTTTACAGGACTATGTAGTTAGAAAAAATAGTTCTGAATCAGGACTGTTCAAATGTCTAGTCTTACAGAAGGCTTCACAAACATCATATTTATATCATCTTTTTGGTATGGATTTAATACTTCCATTTACTTTTGTACTCTTTTATTGCACTCTGTCTCTTCCACTAAGTTTCTTAGTTTGCTCTTAAATAAATAGTTGAAAATATTGGAATATCTGGAAAATAATTGCAAGTGGACTTAGTTGCACATAATTTTATCATAAGAATGATGTCTTTGGGAATGGAATAAGAATTGTTCCTTCTTTTAACTCTCGTAGTAACCAGCATGTGCTATCAGGTTACAGGAGGAATGTGAGAATCTATATTAGTTTGCTCAAGATAGTTATGTATCTCTACTATTATAATGTCCCTTTAATACATCATTCATCCCAGATTTTTAAATTTTCAATAAATAGTTACTATTTTGTGTAAATGTAATCCAGAAAAAACTGCATTTTCAATGTCTTCCATGGTATTTTCTAGTATTGATAGTCATTTGTGGATAGTTTTATGCATGGCTAAATCTGAAAGGCAGTCAGTGACATTGCCCTTCCATTTTCTGAAGTTGATACCTAACATAATGAAAAAAATATCTCTTTAAAGGATAGCATGTATGGATGCATGCCAGTAAAACTAAATCATTTGGAAATGAACAGTTAGAGCAGCCAACTGCTTTCGTCTCAGTTGACAGTGAAAGGGTCTGATGCTCTCCTGTCTCTACTTGATTCTGAGGTAATTTAGCTGTGGGCCTTGATCTGACCTAAAAAATAGCTAAAGCAACCTACCACATGGTTTGTGGTCAGAAGAATCAAAGACAAATGTGAAAAATAAAAGTTAACTTTGTGGAGATTATGCATAAGAAACAGAGGATAAACATTGATAACATATTGTGTATTTAGTAGCCTGAGCACTCTTGCCATAATTTTGTCAATTTTTGCAAAGTAACTATACATCTAAATCTTCACTTTTTAATTAGGTTCTAGTAAATAATTTTTGTAAGATGGAAGAAAAATAAATAAGTACTTATTTAAAGTAAAAAACATTGAACTTTCAGTGTAAGCATATTATTCGTTCAACGTATGTATTTTTAATATTTGTTAAAAACGTGTTTTGGATAAACTAACTCTTCTTATACACTGAATGTTTTCATTTTTATTCCAAGATTTTTTTGTACACAAAACAAAATTATATGCTAGCTCTTTATTGATTAGTTTCATTAGCAGAACTTTACACAAAAATTATATGGAAACAATATTATATTAGTGCCAGTAAGTGTTTAAAGCAGATTCAGTTTTCTCCAATGATTTATCCTTTTTTACATAACACATGTATAGTTAGATTTTCAGCTTTTGAAAGTCTCAATTTTCAATGATAAAACAAGTAATATTATTTTTATGTAAAAATTGAGAATTCAATATTGGATATAAAATTATGAATAATTTTTTTTGGTACCAGTGATCAAACTCAGGTCCTTGCACTTATGAGGGAGAGAGCAGAACCACTGAGCCAAATCTCCAGCCCATTTATGAATAATTTTGCTAAACATACAAATATAAATATTTATGTCATGCACAATCATGGTGAAAATAATGTTCTTATCAAATTAAGACATGTGCCAGACAGAAATTATAAAACAAGATTTTGTTTTAATGGTCACTTTATTCTTAATTTCATCCAAAGTTTAAAGATTTTAGCAATTTATATGAGTCACAATTGCCAAAGTAAAGAAGCTGTTACCCATTTAGTGTAACTAAGATACATATTTTTGTTATTACAAATGTCTATTAAAATATATTTCAATATGACTGCCCATGTTTTCTTTTTTGCTGCTAACCAAATAGGTTTAGAAGGATTTGAAACTTGTAAACTTCAATTATAAAAATGTCAATACCTTTAAATCTCTTTTTTCATAAAAAAAATAAACATTTAGTTTTAGAATGCTTTTGGGTTCAAAACAGAATGTACAGTAAGTTCCCATATGTCCTCTGTTCTCTCACATGCACAACCTCAACCACTATCAACATCCACAACAAAATGGCATGAGTTACTATTGATGAATCTACATTCACATATCATTATAACCGAATGTCCACTGATCTTTTTACTATCTTCAGAGTTGTATTTCTAGAATGTTGTACAGCTAAAATCACAATATAGAGCCTTTTCAAATAGGCATACCTTTCACATAATAATGTGCACTTAAAACCCTTCTTCATTGTTTGTGGGAGAGCAAGCTGGTGCAACCACTGTGGAAATCCATATGGAGATACTTTAAACAACTAGGATTGGAAGTCCCATTTGGTCCAGCTATTCCTTGCTGGGTATCTTCCCAAAAGAATTAAAAGAATCATACCACAGTGATATATGCTCACCCATTTTTATAGCAGCACAGTTTGTAATAGCTAAAATTTGGAAACAGCCCAATTGCCCATCAACTGAAGATTGGATAAAGATGTGCTTTTGCTTTTTTTTTTTTTTTAAATAAAAAATGGAGTACTACTCACCCATAAAGAATGAGAAACTAAAGTGTTTGTAGATTGGGAGGGGAGGAGGGGGTGAAGGGAGGGCAGGGACAAGGGGAAAAAATGAGAATCAAGACTTATCATGTAGAGGCACAAGATCCCAACAATGAATGTAACTGTACTGTATCCCTAAAATGTAACAATAAACTCAATTAAAGCTGAAAAAAAAAAAGAATGAGAAACTAGAGATATTTATAGCTAAGCGGATGCACATTGAGGACATACTGTTAAATGAAATTAATAGGACACATGTGTAAATATCATATAGTTTCTCTGGTATGATAAAGTAAAAGTGTAAATAAAGGTAAAAATGTATTATTGATATTTTGTAATAGGAATAAAAGGTCTAAAGGTATTGGGCAAATGGGAGGGGTAGGGGAAAGGTAAAAAGGGAAGAGAAAAAAATAAGAGAAAATGAAAAAAAAATGGAAACAAAGTCTTTGTAAGGAGAGAAAGATGGGGGAAAGGAGACTAGGGGAATGGGGAAAAAATAAGAACAAGGATATGTCATGTAAAGGTACAAGATCCCAATGATGAATGTAACTGTACTGTGTACCTAAAATGTACCAATAAAATATTTCAAAAATCTTTTTAAAAATAAAATTAAATTATGTGCACTTACATGCCTTCTGTTCCTTCTCATGGCTTAACAGCTCATTTTTGTTTAGTATTGAAAATATGTCACCACCCTATTGTACCACAGACTATTTATTCACTTACCTAGTGAAGAGCCTCTTGATTGCTTTTAATATTGGAAATTATGAATAAAACTGACATAAATACCATTTACTGTTTGGGGGGATGAACATTCATTTTTCAGCCTTTTGGGATCAGCCTCAAGAAACACGACTGGCTTTGTGAGAAACTGTCAAACTATCTTCCAAAGTGCCTAACCAACTTTGCATTCCCACCAGCAATGAAAAGGAATTCATGCACCACATCTTCAGCAGTATTTGGTGTTGTCTGTACTCTGGACTATGGCCATTCTAACTGTGTAGTAGTACTACATTGGGGGTTGAATTTACAATTCCCTGATGATATGATGTTGACCATATTTTCATATACTTACTTGCTGTTATGGCTTAGATCTACAATGTTCCCAAAAGTTTCATGGGTTTGGAATATAATTAGAATGGGAATGTTTATTCTGTACCACTGTGTGTTAGAATAACTTAATTTTCCTTTTAATTTTTATAGGGGTTCACAGCTGAGTTTGTTTTGAATCTTAGAGGAAACTTTGGACTTGTACTTTTCAACAATGCTGAAATTAAGACTTTGGTAACTCTTGGGGATGGACTAAATGCATTTTACATAATGAAATGGACATGAGACTTCTGGGGTACATGGTGGGATGTTTTGGTTTGAATCCTCTGGGAACTGTGAATTAATATAAAACTATCCTCTTTAAGTTATTGGTGTAGGGTATTTCCTCCCAGCTTGGGGAAAGTGGCATCTATACATCATCCTTGGTGAGTTGTCTGCTCAGGTCTTTTTCACGTTTTTAATTAGTTTGTTCATTTTCTTATTGTGTTGTAGAAGCATTTTGTATATTTTGGATAATAGTTTTTATCTGCTGTATCTTTTGCAAATATTTTCTCTGTCCATAGATTTTCTTCTAATTTCCTTTTATTTTCAGCAGATAAGTAATTGTTAATTTTAAAGACATCCACTTTATGAATTGTTTTTCATAAATAATGCCTTTTATGTTATATATAAAAATTCATAGCTAGGACAATTAGATTAATGATGAATTACAGTACTTTTTGTCAGAATATTCCAACTTGTGGAAAATACTTTGACAAAACTAATATTCTGTAAGCAAATTCATATTCTGTAACATAAGATTAGATTTAGAAAAATATATTCCAAATGTTAAGCCGAACCCTAGTCTATTCTATGCAATCATTTAGGATTTTTATAGTTTTTTGTTTTATACTTAGATATATCATCTATTTTTAATTAAAGACACTTTTGCAGTGGGTAACATCTGTGTCTAGATTCATTTTTTTTTTTTTGCGCATGCATATCCGATAAGCTGTTCCATTACCATTTGTTGAAAGGGCTATCCTTTCTACATTGCATTGCCTTTATCACTTTACTAAAGATCAGTTGACTATATTTATATGGGCTTATTTACAGGTTTTTATATTCTAATCCATCAATCTAAATATCTGTTTTAGCACTCATACCACATTGTCTAGATTATTGTGTCTTCTTAGTAAGTGTTGAAGATAGATAGGACTATCCTCTGTCTAAAATGAATTAACTATTCTGGATCTTTTGACAGAATCATTTTAAAAATAGCTTCTAAATTCAGTTGCTCCACATAAAAAAAATGAGTTAAGATGTTAAAGTATTCAACAAATCCAGAGATGAAAAAACAGTAGCTTTAAACTCAGAAACATTACATAGCAAGCACTCACATTGTGTAAAGGTTTTGATTTTGAATTTCAATAATTTTAGTTTAAAATATTTTAATTTGTGGAAAATATTTTGGCAATACTCCTAATTTTCAATGGATGAATTTATATTTTTACCATACTAGGATGAAATTTAAACAAAATTAAAATCTAAATGTCATGAAGTTTTCACCAGCAATATACTATAAATAGACAACCAAATGGTCTTCTGAGAGATCCAAATATCAGAGTCCATGAAAAGACTTGAATTAAAATATCTACTCATTTCAAAATAAAATAAAGTTGAATTAAAGTATATTTCACTTAGGAAAATTTTCTCTGAGCTACCATATACCTCAAAAATGTGTAATGGAAGCATTTTCTCAGTTGAAAATAATATGAGCTATAGAAAATAAGCAAAATGTTTTTAAAACTTGTATTATTGAAGACTATAGACTATTTAGAAATGTCTAAATATAACACATTGATTTCTTTTTTAAATTTCTTTGTTTCATAGTTTTCAAGACAGTTTGAAAACTACATAAAGGCACTGTCTTTTGGTTCCAATATTTTATATTCCCACTCTCCAGAGAATGAATCAGTCACCTTGTTTTGGATTTTATAAAGTAGTCAGAGAGTTGTCATTTTCTGCCAATACTCATTTTTTTTTCATTGAGTTTACTGGTACTTTTTAGGTATACATTACAGTCACAGTGATCATTGGGATCTTTTACCTTTACATGACAGATCTTGGTTCTCATTTTCCCCATATGCCAGCCTTCCTCAATCCTCAAAACTTTGATCCATTTTTTTTCTTTTCTCGTATTTTTTTTCTTTTCCTTTATTTCCTTTCCCCTACCCTTCCCACTTTCCCTACACAATTAGCTGTTTTCTTCCTACTTCACATTATCAGTTATACAATTTGGATCTTACTTACACTTTTAGTTTTCCATACAAGAAAAAATATTCAGTGTTTACACATGGGGTTTTACTCATTTTTAAAGAGAAGAAAAAATATTATCATGAGCAAAATTGCCAGTACTGATTAGAGGAAGGGATTTTCCAGAGAAATATTACTATAATTTATATCCACTTTGCTTTTGGCCTAATACTTATCACTATCTGAGACTTATCCACACTATTCTAAGCATAAAGAAAAAGAATCCCAGAACCCCAAACAGGATTTAACAGGTGCATCTACTAGAGGGACATGCTTACTTTTTCAAGATTCTTCTCGGAACTTAGATTTTCTACTACAGTTGGGTTTTGTGATCACACGTGTATAACAATCATTGGTTTGTATTTGACTCTTGTGAATGTTTTTCCTCTTAGATCTTAGGCTCCACAAAAGCCAGGTCAGTCTCTTTATCTTGGCAAAGACAAGCCACTAATACAGAAAACCATAGTACTTATCTACGCTATACAACACAAATCTTCCAAACCCTCCACCTGCCTCAGGAGTACACAGCAATCTCACACTGACTCTTAAAACCAAGTTATTTTATGAGCATGATATTATGCTCCTGTCTCTTTTTACATTATTTACTTGTCCTCTTGGAGAAGAAAGGACATAATGATTTATTGTACAGGAAGTTTCCAGTAATACTGACCTCATATATTAGTTCTACAAAGATAATTTGTCTTTTGAGGGAACACAATGTTCAATGCAAATGAATGAATGAAACTTTTGTTATGAATGTCAGCATTATTTCAGTAACAGGTATTATATGAGTCTTTTATATTCAAAACTTTGTATAATGTAACAGGAAGCATTAATATAGGATCTTAATTTCAATTAACTCATTATCTCATAAAATGATGTATGTATATAATTTAGAATCTAATATATGTAGATATAGGATTATGCATAAAGATATTATTTACAAATCTTTAAAATCCAGAATATTTCTGAGATGTTGGTGAAATGGTTCATGTTAAGTCTTTTAAAGGAATTTGAGAGGTCTGCAGGCCAAATTATAGGGGAAGTAGGAAGGCAATAAATAGAAAATGGGTTCTGAAATTCAACAAACCAGCAGACTTTGCATGGGGTATAGTAAGTAGGATCAGTGATTTGCAAACCTTTGTAGAATCATTATCTGAAATATATGACTCAAAATCAAATATGGCTGAAAAGGTGTTAGTGAAGAGAGAAATAGTTGGAATAGGGAAACAAGCAGAGTGACAGAATTATAGTGTTTAAATCTTTGGAGCTAGAATCTGGTTTAACTATTTAGATAAGCGATAGTGGTTATCAGATATATAAACTAACACAAAATTTTAAATCTCTTCTGTACCATGTGCCCATGTGAAAATGGGTAAATAACAAGTTTTTATCTAATGTCATATTAGATAAAAATGCAGTACATTAAGCACAGTGCCTGATACATCCCTACTACACTATTTAGTAAATGTTAGTATTATTATAAAGGAAAGAATAATATGAAATAAGGACATTATATAAAACCAGACATCCTCATGAAACATCAACTAGTCTTTGACCTGATAAGTTCCAATCTTACACATCTTTATGAAAGAAATAACTTTGAATTAGGAAATACTTGAAAAACTGGACACAGTGATTCTAATAATTAATAAATAAATTTAAAGGCAAACAGTAGTTGTTTTTGTTGTTTAAATTAATATCATTTTTCAATTAATTTGCCTTCCCATTAATTGCCTTGTTTTATATGTAGAGCATTATAAATCTCAAGAGTTCTAGTGATTTATATATGCAAAAAAAATGGGATTTGATTTGGATGCAAATGGTTTCTGAAATATGTATCTGCACACAGACATAAATCAAGCTTTTGTTTAGACTGGTACAGGAATACAATGAACTGGTTAATTAAATATTTAGGTTAATAGATCACTGAAATATAAACACACTATGAGCTAATTGCATATTTTCAACACTAAAACAAAGGTTGAAAAATTAATCTTTTTCAAATGTTTATAGACATTTGAAGATTTTGTTGAGTCTTAAATATTCTACAGATTACACATTTCTTACCCATATTAAACCTTCTCCAAACTTAACTGACAGGGCCTCACTGTTAACATGTGACTTCAGCCTCTTTGCTTGTTCAGAAAATTTCTAAATCTTCATCAATGTAACAAAACATATATTCTATTCTAAACTGGGGTTGCTCATCACTTCGAAGAAAATAAACTGGTTGTGAAAGCATTTCAGGAATAGTTTTCAGTATGTGTTTATAGTATCCAATCATAAGTATACCCTCAATGTTAGTGGTTATTTCGATTTTAATAATTATTATTATTTTATAAGGAATACTTTTCTTCTTCATGCTTTCCAATGGTTATTCCAAGTGTGTACTATTTTCTATAAGTCTGCCTTTAGCTTCCTGTCATCATCCTTCTCAAATGATCAAATAACTTTGCTTCATTTTTTTAGAGGAAGAAACTAGTTCATATGAATACCTGCCAGAACTAAAATAATTCAGTTAGGGTTTAAAATTATTCTTTCAATTGATTCAAACTTCACTTCCTTTTGTTGCTCTGGACTACCAACTTTAATTTGTCTGTCCCTTCACCATATATATATATATATTTTTTAACCAGTTAGTCTATTTATTCATAATGAGACAAAACATTAGTCTATTCAATACTGGGCTGGGCACTGCTGTGATTAGAGGACGGGAGGGAGGGCAGGGCAGGGCAAGGCCTCTAGGCTGGATTATAAATGTCCAAGGAAGAACCTTCTGGAAGACGCTGTTTGACCACATGGAACAGAAATGAAAATCACATGATCACTGTTGAAGAGAGAGGACTCAAACATGGGGCTCCAGCACACAGCTGATGCTAGTCAGCACAATTTGGGCCACCCACTGGCCAACACTATTGAGGGAAGGGGACCTTTTTCCTGCTTGAGGCCTACCTGCATGGTGAGGACCCTTTGAGGCTGCAGGGAGGCCTGGTCCAGGAAGAAAGCACTCAGTCACTAAGGGCCCATCTTCAGAGCTGTTCCTCTCTCTTCTTCAAGTTGCATAGCAAGGGACTGAAAGGGCATTCTTCCCCAGTTCCTGTGACAGGGCAGTAGTGCTGGGCAGGACACAGCAGCAAGTAGCCTAGGGGTCCAGGGTGAGGGATGCTAGAAGTGTGTGACATATGCATGATCTATGGGGTTGACACAGCCTATGTTCTTGGAGTCTAAAGGGCCATAAGTATAGACTGCCTCCTGCCCATAACACCAAGCCACACCAGCTCATGGCAGCAGGGCTGCCCAATGTGGGGCTTGACCTCCTCTTGTATCTGGGCAGGCCTTGGAGCTTTAGCTAATAAAAGACAGGCAGGGCAGGGCCCCAGGAGCCTCACGATTACCTGTCTACAGCCCAGGTCCCAGCACAGGTCAGCTGCATGGAGCCAACAGACAGAATGATCTCCCTAAACAATGGGAAGTAAGTAGCAGGAGGCCACAGAGGAGCAGAAAACTGTCCTCTAGTCTAATTGCCTGAGCCAGAGGCTTTGCTCTCATGCAGAGCTATGTCCCTTCTGCCCACCACTTGCCAGCCTCTCAGGCTTCTTCAGTCTGGTCCTCAACAAAAGGCCTGGCATTCCCTTGACTGCAGTTCTATTGTTCTGAGGTTCCTATGTCTTCAGGCTCAAGGGTGTCCACACACTGTTTCTCCTTTGCAGCAGAAAGTCCAGTCTGGCTTTGCAGGAAGGAGTTAACAGGAGGGCAGTGCAGTGGGAGAGGCTCAGCAAGAGTGCAGTAGGTGAAGGCAGAAGTTTCCAGAAGCAATGAGGAGAGCCAGGGAGCCTGACCATGGCAGGAAGCTGCAGAGCAGGCTGTGGGCTCAGCGGTAGATCCTGTGTGGGATGGAGCAGGGGCTCAGGTTGGCTAGCGCTGAGCCCTAGTGCTGAATGTAGTCTAAGATGGTCCAGGGAGGGTGGCCACCATTGATGTACAGAATATGAGTGAAGCCATCTTTGAGGACCCCTCGGATGCAGTAGTAGTAGCATAGATAGTGATGCTACCTAAAGTCTCTGTTTTCATAGAAGTTTATCGCTGTGTTGTTGGTGGTGAGGACGTGCAGGTAGATGGCTTTGCAGGGGTGCTGGGCAGTGGTTGATATATGATCCTTTAAACTTTCAAGTAAAAGGGAACCTATGCCATGATTTCTGAATTCCTTCACTACTCCAAGACTTAGAATGTACGCAACCTGTGTCTCCACAGAGAAGCTGGAGGCTAGAATATTTCCATTCTCTTTATGTATTTTGGCCCTGCTCTTAATTTCAGCTACTATCATTCCCACGATGGTGCCTCTACAGGTGGCAGCAAGGGAGAGAAACTTCATACCATGAGTCTGAGTACTCAATAGGGAACCAACCAGTCGCTGCAAAGGTGCTTCACGGTGTCTGTGTCATCGTGGCAGAGGAGGCGCAGGCTGACTTCGCTGAGGGCACTGGATGGCACCACCTCTGTCATTCACACCTCTGGCTGGAGCAGGCAGCGGCTGCGGACGTCCTGGGGCTCAGCGCACCCTGGGGGCTCAAGGAGCTGAGATGGGGGACTGCTCGCGGCCCAGAACATGCTATGTAACAGGCTGCGGCCGCAGCCGGAACGAGGCCTCACCGCATTTTTTAGATTTTAAACAAAAAAAATCACACTTTTAGTCATTCTCTCTTCTACCTAAAGCTTCATGACTTAATAAGTAAGGAAATGCTCATTGAATTTGGATATATTATTACACCACTCAGTGACAAATTAATATAAGCCTTTTAAGCCACATAGATTTGTAGTCAAATATATTGACCACGTATAAGAAGACATATGCTTTTGTCCTTGTAGAGATATTCTATGTCCTTGAAAGAGGACCAAATCTGAAAAGTATGTGTTTAAAAAGATGAAATAACAAAAAGCAAAGCAAAATATTTTTATCCTAGTTACATTATTTGTAGTTTTCTCTTTCCTTTTCTTTCAAAACTAACAAGTTCAAAAGTCTTTATAGATTTGACAACTATTCATTGAAAGTCAATTACCTTAAAAGAGGTCAACCTTTCTGATTAATTTCAACATATCTTCATCATTCAGAACATACTTTATATAGAACTGAATAATAGTTTTTCTCATATCATGCTAACTCTTACAAAATCATACATTATAAATGCATGAATAATATTTTCTATTTATATATCAAACAGCAGCAACTACTCTTTAAAATACTAAGGTAAGTCTAAATGTTAATAAATGGCAAATCAAAAATTTTTCAATAAATTTGGGGAGATAAATACTTAGAATTTTCAAAATTTTATTCATCCCAGTAAAATGAGTAAATCTAATTTTTTCCATTAAGTTTACTGGTACATTCAAAGCAAACAATACAGTTACATTTATCATTGAGATATTGTACCTTTACATGATGTATCTTGGTTCTTATTTTTTCCCCATACCCCTGCCCTCCCTTCACCCCCTCCACCTTTCCCTATTTACAAAGATTTTGTTTCCATTTTTTCATTTTTTAACATTTTTTTCTTTTCCCTTATTTCCTTCGCCTCACCTTCCCACTTCCCCTTTAGCCATTTTCTTCCTATCTCACACTCTTAATTATACCACTTAAACCTTATTTATGCTTTTAGTTTTTCCACAACAGAGAAATTATCTGGTATTTACTCAAATATGTCCTGTTTATTTCACTTGAGTATAGCCTCAATGTGCATCCATTTAGCTATAAATATTTCCAGTTTATCATTCTTTATGGCTGAGTAGTATTCCATTTCACAGAAAAACCACATCTGTATCCAGTCTCCAGTTGATGGGAATTTGGATTGTTTCAAAGTTTTAGCTATTATGAACTATGCCGCTCTAAACATGGGTGCACATATATCTAATTTTGATGTCTTGGCAATCCAAAAATTCTGACAAGCTCCTTTTTAGTGTATTACTCATGCTTTGTAAAAATATTGGGTATAGAAAATGCCTTCTTTTGCATAGACATATAACTGATAAATTACAGCAAAGGTTAAGTATGCTAGCATCATAAAACATTCATTCAGAGTTTTTATTTCCTTGAGGAACATGACTATTTACATAAGAAGAAATATATTGAATATTATGAGTTAAGAATTCTATTTCACCTTTTGGTTAATATATACAAAATACTTCATTCTAAATTATGAGACTCTACTTGAATTTACATGAAGCAGTTTCTGGCCTTTTCATTTTATTCCAAAGATCAGACATTTTTTAAATTCTGTATTACTTACACCCTGGGGTGCCTTCAAGAGAGACTGATTTCTGTGACCTCTATTTTCCTTATATTTTCAAAATAATTAAGTGAAGAACTACTCAGTGCTTAAATGGAAATATTGTGTCAAAGCCCCATGAGTTTAAAGTCTCAAAGTCCTCATAAATATCAGGTATATCATTTTATGAAAACTGATTTCTAAATTAGTATCTTTCTTTATTATTTTGTGTATTGTTGATGTCAAGAAGAGTCACCCAAAAATCATTTAATTCCATTTTTCAGCTATCAAGGTTTCTGACCTCTGATATACCAATTCAGAAACCCTTTCTAGGAAAACTGTCCTTGTCCAATGTTTGATTAATGGGAAGTACAGGGTCTAGATTATTACCCTGCTGGAGAACATTTCTATAGGAAAATTTCCATGCCAGAACTCCCTAAACAACTGAATGAGGGCATTGTTACAAATATGTACAGTTCAAATACTTCCTCTGTCCAGACTTCTTTCCTCACTTCCTCATGTGGTTCTTGGAGAATCCTTAATAACTGTGCTGTATGTAAATCTAAGAACCTCAGGTTCCATTTACCTTAGAAGCCAGCTTATGACATTTGGTGTTCAAAGTGGTTATGGGAAGCAGACTTTGCAATCACATTTTAGAACTGAATGTTCTAAAATAGAAATAGAATTGACAAAACTTTCAAGAATAGTTAAATTGGATGACACAAAGCTTAAAAAAATGCATTCCCTGGCTGGTGTAATATCTCAGGCTAGTAACTATGCAGTAACTATAAGGATTATAAAATCACACAACTCTTGCTAGGACAACTGATATATTTTGAAACGTCAAGAATAAACAGACAGCGATAAGTCATCAATATACAATTTACAAATTTTCCACCCAAAGCCTTCCTTGGAAGCAAATAAAAAATTCCTAGCTTCCTTAAGCCAAAAGATAAAAAATGGTTTAAATTGGATTGATGACTTATTTATAGCAGTAGAAGAGTTCCAAGAGAATTTAAATTCTCAACTTCTGAAAACTAGGTACAGTAAGGAACGAGACCTGATTGAGAAATAATGAGACAGTTAGAAACTAGCTGAGGACACCTATTGGTGTGGTGAGGAACACTAAAAATATCTTAAATTCCTACAATTTCTCAAAATCTCTAAGACTACTAAATTTGTTCACTTTCCTGTTTTGGTTAAGAATGATCAATCCCAGTTGTATTCTGGTAAATACTTAACCATCTGAGAACATCAATCAAATGAGCAAATCTCTGGCTTACATCATTTGCTGCTTTCCATAGTGTAAACAATTGCTCACAGCACAGTTGATTTCAAGCTACCAACACTAAAAATTGGCTCACAAAATTTTTGGACTGATTAACACTTATATTTTATGAGTTAGTACATGCAGACTCTAGTACATCATTGGGCCAGGTAACATGTTACCCATTCAAGGCTCCTCTGGCTACCAGGAAAAAAAATATCCCAGAACACCAATTTAAGTCATAATGTAAACTGGTTAAGGAAGTGTTTGGCTAAGAGAAATAAAAGGAATTTACCCTGAAAGTGTTGAATAACCCTAATGAAGCTAACTAGATTAAACAAACAGAGCACTAGCCAAGAGAGGAGATTCTATTGTGTTAAGAGTATAGGGAGATGAGCCAAAATGTACATTTGGATACAAGAGGGTTTATTGACATCTAAGTACTCTCTTCTGATACATCACTTAAAGTTCTGAAGAGGTCCTTGAAAGATGGTGTTAAAAATTGCATGTATGATCTTAGAAGTTTGGATAAAGCCAAGACCCACACAAAGTGAAAGAGAAATTCCAGAACTTCCATGGCTGACAGTGGGAAATCAACAAAAAATTCAGAAAGATAGACATATCGTATTATGCCAACAAATGATAGCAGTCCAAAGAAGGATTCAGATCTATTTACCAAACTGATAAGCATGTACTAAGGATGGGAAGGGAAATCTTGATAAACTCTTTAGCACCTGATCTCCACAGGTCAACATTAATACTAGGAGATGCTAATATAGTTCTAGGCTCTCTGAGAGAAATAGGTATGACAGGATTTCAAAATTAAAGAAGTCATATAGTAACACCTAACAGACAGAAACAAAGTTAGTTAAATTATCAAAATAAATTGCAAGGAAAGAGTGACAGTCAGGGTGACAGATCTACAAAAGCATGGGAACACTTTAGTGAAAATATGGTAAATACGAAAGAGGCTTCATTGAGATGAGCAGCTTAAAAGCAGAGGTTGGGCATGGTGTTTCTATTACTAAGATGATTCAGATGTTTATGTATCAAGTATTACTTTAAAAGTTTAGTGGTCTGAGACATTATACAATATTCTCTGAAAAATGAAACAGTCATAAATTTCTTCATTTTCTAGAAGTCATCATATTTTACCATTTGTAAAGTTGCCCAAATTCTTTCATTGAGTGGTTTCAAATACTGACTGATTATAGTTCATTCTAGCGCAGAACAGGGCTCTGAAGAAGATGCAGACTGTGATGTATGATACTCTGTACCATATAACTTGGCTTCCTGTATAATATTGAAGGTTTTTGTTGTGGGAAAAATTATCTGTGTACGTTATGGCAGCCCCAATAGAAGAATCACAGTGTGAACTTGTAGGATCTGGAGCAAGATGATGCAATCTGTAACAAGTACTTATGTGCAATTCAGAAAACAGCTTGTGACCTTGACCAGGTCTTGGCCACTGAACATCAAGAAATGTGTAACCAGGGCCAAGAAATCATCTAAGTGGCATTGCACCTGCCTCTGAAGCTCAAGGTCCTGAGTTAGATCCCCCATACCAGAAAGAAAGAAAGAAAGAAAGAAAGAAAGAAAGAAAGAAAGAAAGAAAGAAAGAAATGTGTAACCATACTGCTTATTAAAGCACAGATTCTGTCAGACCCACTAAGTCAATTTTCACCCAGCCCAGAAGCTTTTACCATAAATAGAAGTGGAGCACATGGGACCACATTTTAATACATCCAGAGAACATAAAAAAAGTGCATTACTAGGTGATTCAAACTCCCGTGTCATGTGCCATAATAGCACCTGTGACTCTCATACAGTTCACATATATGGGAATTCTGCAGAGGGATACCCTTTGAGCAATTGACAGGAGGTAAAAAGCTAGGTGTCAACTACATAGGGTCAGTTCAATTTGTGAGTAGAAGCTGTGAAGAAGAATGTACCTGCATTTTAGCCTTACTCAGGGATATTTTTGAAAAACGTAGCTAAGGGATATCTTCCCAATAGACAGAGTAATGGTCAATGTCTTAGCTACTTTTTCTTGCGAGGACAAAGTAACCAACACCCACAAGTTAAAGGAGAAGAAGTTTATTTTAGCTCACAGTTTGTTGAAGGCTTCAGTCTGTAGTCAGCAGGTTCTAAGGCAGGCAAGAAGTAGGGAGAGAGAACTCAAGGAAGGCTGGAAGGAGTTAGACCCTTAAGGCCAAGCCCCCAGTGACCCTATTCCTTCAACAAGTCTTCACCTCTCAGTCACATTTAGTTATAAACTCATCGCTGATAAGTATCATGTACCCATGACTCAATCACCACTCAAATGTCCCACTATGAGCACATGAGGCTTAGGGTAGAAGAAAGCCATCTAGATAAAAACTGTAGCAATCGGTGAACCTGACAGGTAATGACTGTGGAAAAATCAGTGATATGAGGTGAGAAT
>NW_022900928.1:41870285-41963599 GCF_012274545.1 Fukomys damarensis | reverse complement strand
TATATATATATATATATATAGCCTCATGGACAAACCTCAATGATTTATCTGGTTACTGAAAGGTTAGAAAGAACACTAAGAACAAAATGTTTTTAGAAAGAAACATGTTGATGTCTATGGGAGTGAGTGAAAGGTATTTTGCATCATAGTAAACTAAATGTCTCAGTTAATTAACATCAGTCATCCTCAGACAATCATCTGCCTCTCCAGGGACAGCATGTTAGTCTATACTAACTGAGAGTATCAACTATGAAACTGTCCAGGGATCCAGTGTATGTGCTTCTATTCACAAAGGTTGCTCTAGATACTGTTACTGAGTATGCAACTGCCAGCAAATAGGAACAACACTAAGCCCTTGAAATGGCCCCATCCCTTAAGAAAACCAACCATGTTGTGGCAAGTCAATCCAATCAGACTGTTTCACGTGGTGGTGTTACCAATTTATCTTTACTATATCTTTTTTATAACAGAAGATATAAAAACTGTACTATACAATGTGCCTAGCTAGAGGTTTTGTGCTAAAATTCTCTACTACAAATATATCCAGTGGCCTATTTAAACACAAAATAAATTTATTTATTCATAAGATAATTCAAGATGATTCAAGAAAATATTTAAAATATTTTCACTGTAGGAAATAAAACTATTAGAACCAAGTTCTGGCCGTATTACTTATCCCTATGATAGCTAGTTTCCTTATCTTGGAGACAATGATAATACCTTTGTGGCCTATATATCAGACCACATGTATAAAATCCTGAAACTTTTCATACTAATATTCTGTATTATCATTACATATTTCCTGAGTGACATTTATTTGAGGTTTATAATTTTCAGGGACAGTGGGGTTTGAACTCAGGACCTTGCTCTTGCAAGCCAGTGGCATCACTGAACTAAATCCCCTGCCCAAGACATAATTTTTGATTCAGGCTGAAACACAGACAATACAGAAAATAGTGACTGTGTGTCCAGCAAGGAACCCTTCTCTCCTTTGGAGCTATTAATAACAGAGCTCTACTTTTCAGCTATTGATGAGTCATTGTGTAGTATAAAAACCAAGACTATCCTATGAAACAATTCGCCTCGATCATCATAACTTACAATTTAAAAGCAGACTTTCCCATCACCCAGTCCCAACTCCCAACATGAAATGCTATAATGTTAAAATAAATATATTTATATTATATAATTTATACCACATTTTCTAATATGAAATTGCTTATTTGAAATATGTAACTGATTTTTTTCTGACCCTGTTAATGCTCCTATTCATGATCACTCTGGGAAACTACATAATTCTATCCATAACTAAAAACAACTTTCCTTAAAATACAAGGTTACAAATCGTGGTCCCTTTCTGAAAGATTTAATTCTGTATTTACTTTTCCTATAAGGGTCACTGTTGTGTCTTGGTTCTCTTGACTCTCTCTTCCTTTGGTATATATTCTCTTTTCCATTTTTACTCTTAATCTGGTAGATATCTGAGCAGGCATTCATAAATTATATATGGAGTATCATCCTCATTCAATAAATATGGCACATTTACCAAATTTCAGACACTTTAAAATGTGGAGAGAACCACTGAAAAGGAAATGCAAAATTAGAGCTACTAAACAGTTTCCTGTCTAATAAAATCAGGAATTTGCTATCAATATCTTTTTGCATTGGAGACATCTCTCTAACCTTTTAACTTCCACAAAATTTTTATTTTCACAGAAGTTATGGGTTTATTTTATTTTCACAAAAGTTATGGCTTTATTTTCCCCAAAGTTATGGTTTCATATGTTAATTCATCAATTAATTCATTTTTTGAAAGAGATTTTTATAAGTGTCATCTTCACACCAATACATCAGCCTTACTTCTTTGAAACTTCTGTGAATTCATAGCCCTGTCTTTGTCTCTTTTGATTTTTTTCTTTCCTATCTTTATCTTTGTGTGAGATTACATTGTAACTTCGCCTTCAATGTCTCCATGTCAATATTCTGCAAAAACTAAAAGGTTCACTTTCATATGCCCTCCCTTATAACCTTTCACATTTACCCAAGTGCTGCATCCACATGAGAAATTTCTTCTGAAAAACATATTATGATCTAAGTCCCATATAAACTAGTCTCATCAATTACTTCATTTTTAATTAATTAGATTTTCAGTTTGTGTTGCTTAGGTACATACATGTGTACATGTCTATGTATCTGGCCCTAAGAGAAAGATTTGTCTGATTCTGTTTCTTCCCTGTGGGAGATAACATTCAGTGACAAATAGCTCAAACTATTTTTATATGTACTTGTTACCCAGTACATATTTTTCTAGTGAACAGATGGACAACAGTCATTATTTTTACCTTATTCCAAATAATATTCAACTCAAAAATTAGAATGAGCTGTTCCCATCCATGCTTACAGCTTATTTCACATAAAAGAAATTTCATGAAATGTATGTCTTACTTATTTTCTTACCTCATGCATTTTGTATGTCTTACTTATTTTCTTACCTCATGCATTTTAAAAAGTAGGATGAATAAACTATTTTACCTAGTTTAATAAATTGTATACTCCTCTTCATGGTTTCCACAGTAACTTTCTTAAAGAGATGAACATCCACGTGGAAATTTAAAATTTAAATTAAAAAATAGGGTGTTTCTGTACAGTGAGGGTATTATATACTTACTCAGCTTGCTAGAGAGTATGAACACAGCATGATATGTGCTCTGTCAATCTGTCATAGTCAATAAAACATGTGCACAAAGACCATAATGTGCTTTGTCTATTGCACCTATTAAAAGAAAATGTCTGAGACAAAAGTTTAGAAGAAAACATTCAAATAATAATAATAAATATTCATAATGGTGAAATTATGAGCACTTTTTATGTGATCTTTTCTTTTGAATATTTATGAAGGGAATTCACTTTCATATTTGGGAAAATATATATTACAATAATGATGATGCTGTGAAAACAGCACAACTCATTTTTCAAAATACAAAAACTTTTCAAAAAACAATATAACGTAATACCTAAGGAGTTATGAAAGAAAACAATAGTTTCACTAAAGCCTGGTTTATAGATAACATGAAGACCTCATATTTATGCATGCCTTTTTTATTCTAAACCTGGATTCTACACTGGCTCTTTTACTGAATAAACTCATCAAGTACATGATAGTGACTACAAATAAGATTTCTGCTTATAGTGTATAGAACCCTGGTCCATCAGATATTCTATAATATGATATAAATACCCAGTTTCAGGCACAGAGATCACACTATAGTATTTATTTTCAAAGACAGTAATTTATTCTTGATCTAAATAAATGAATTTTTCATTGGCTCTGACTAATGACTGTATATGAATCCCAATGGTTTCCATATATGGGTGTGTGGGTGTGTGTGTGTGTGTGTATGTGTGTAACAAAAAACTATTAAACATTGTGCTGGCAAAATAAATAAAATATGGACCACTACTAAACTCAAGTGTAAGCACTCTACCTGACATTCAATATATACACATAATTCACTTCAGAAATGCACCAAACTTAGGAAATGGCATTAAAGATACAAAAAGGAAGTTACTATCTCTAATTTTTAAAAATAAAATATTTAAACATATATTTGAGCACTTTTTGCAAAATCAAGTATTATAGCTGTTTTTGACTGCTATGCTGAGGAGTAATTTTAGTGTCCCCTGAAAGTCCATATGTAAAAGCTTGCTACCCAAGGTGCTAACATTGGGTGATAATGGGCCTTTGGGAAGTGGGGCCCCTGTGTCATTGGGGGTATGTCACTGAATGAAATTATGGACCCTAGCCATCCTTTTTCACTTTTGGCTTTCATTTAAAATGTGTTCATTTCATTTTTAAACACACTTCCATATGTTATACCATCATCTGCCCACCCTAACTACGAGGTAGAAGATTAGAGGTGGGGAAAAACTTACAACTTGGCAAAATGTGTCAAAGTCATAAAACCTCTGGCTAAGAGGTTGAATGAGATGTTTTCTAAAAAGAAAGAATGTGTGCAGAACACAAAATCCAAAATTACTCCAAGCTCCTGAGCACTGTACAAAGAACCAATCCGAATCCTGCGAATTTCAGTCCTTCATTTGAATCTGATGCTGTTCATAGGACCAACCAGAAGATGCTCTTTTCAACCCTTTTCAATTTTCATATGGCAGGAAGCCAGGTAAAGTCTTTTGATGGGCCAGTGTAAATTTGGTAACACCAAGTGAGTTTTTGATAAAAGTATTCTATGCTTTATTTACATGAGGGAGAAGCCAACTCAGAAATTTTAGACAAAAGATCCCTTTCCCTTATTAGGCACGATAAGCCTTTTCACTGGCTTGCTCTCATCCTGTAGAACATACCTCTTTTCTACCTTGAATAAATGTGCACCTTCATTGCCTTTTCTGTGTGCCTTATCCAACTCTTTGCTCAAGACACCACCAATCGGCAAGAATCCTTAGATCCTCTACCGAGTAACAACCATAACTGAGTCAATAAAGGCATCGTGTCTTTGAACATCTGAAACTGTTGAGTTAAGTAAACCTTTTTCTGACAAAATAATTGCCCTAATATTTTCCTAGAGTTACAAGAATCTAATACAATGCTGCTCTTCAATTGTCACTAATGACCTCTCATAATATATCCACACAGTATCTAAAAAGTAGTCCAAAAAAAATGTCAAAGCCTAAAATTACTCAATAACTTTCAGTCAATCTGTCTCTAGCTTAACTTTAATTTTCATTCACTAGATAATGTGGCCTAGTTAGTTTTCTGGAGAACTAAAACCAATACCATATGTGATATAAAGATGAATAGATAGACAGATAATAAGATATTGGATTTTATGATTATGGAGGCTGTAAAGTCCCTAGATCTGCAGTTGGTAAGCTGGAGATCCAGGAGAGCTGAGAGTAAAATATCTAGTTTAAATTCAGTCACCTGAGAACTAAGGCAGACAATCCTGTAAGTTGTAGTGTGAGGACAAGAGAATTGAAGTCTCAGCTTATGCAAATAAGCCACTGAAGTTCTCTTTTATTCAGCTTTTTTTTTTTTTTTTCCTATTCAAGCCTTAAACCAATTGCATGAGGGCCACTGACTATAGGGAAAGTAATTTGTTTTACCAATTCTACCACTTTAAATATTAATACCATCCAAAAAATCACCTTCACATCCATAACCAGAATACACTTTGACCAAATATTTGGGTGACTGTGACTGAGAAGAGCTGACACATAAAATTATCCCATTACAATCAGACTCAACCTGGCTTCTAAATCTTTGACTATGGCCATTATATTCCTATTTTACTTAGAAACCAATGTCTTTGCCCCTCTATTTGACCATTATTCATGTTTTAGTTAAAGTTACTGATTATACTGGAAACATAATCTTATGTCCATAGTTTGTTAGTACAATGTTACCAAGTTTACCTCCAACTTCTAGTTGCATTATAGCACTTCCTATTCTTGGCTTCTAGGAATAACTTCACTAGCATATATTGCTGGGAAATAATTATGGAAAGACAAACCGAGAAGTTTGTTTGTACAAATAAAATTATTTTAGAAACAGTGTGTTATCTTAAATAGTATTACATGACATGATCATAACCCAAATTTTTTTTTCTGTATAAAGTCTATAATTCATCAGAATCCAATATAGAGAAAAATCAATCCAACATTAAGTAGAATACCTGAAAATTTGGTAAGACTTTAAGTAATCTTAGAAGATTTATGGGAAACACATAATCTGTCACCATAGATGGAAAGTATCATGAAAGTCAGTTATGATTGGTAAATCACTGTAGTATGAACTCAGATTTTAAGATCAACACTATCTTATTAAGCTTAGTGGTTCCACGTCCTACCTTACAAGCACAAGGTCCAGAGTTTGATCCCCAGTACCAAAAAAAAAAAAAAAAAAAAAGCAATGTTATAATATTATATTAGTCCAGTTACCACAAGATTTAACCAACTCCATGAACCCTAGTCTAGTCCCCCAGTATATGATCTAATAAATAATGTTAGTCTAAAATTGACATTTAAAGGGACTCCAAGCAGAGCAGACTGTTGAGGACTGTGAGCTGTGGGTGCTCCAGCCACTCCCTGCCCCCCGGCCCCACCCTGCTTGGGCTTCCTAGTTATGATGGTACCTAGATCCACACTGAAGAGACACAGGATGGCATAAAGGCCATTGTACAGAGCTCCAAAATATACAGCAGAAGTCAACAAAAAGAGGGCCTCTCTCAGCCTCTTTGATGAAAATTGAAGCCCACTGAAAAAGTTAAGAGAATCTCTGCAATAAAGACACACCAGACCACTGTAGTTGGTGAGTTGAAGGGATCACCTCCTCCCATCAGAACCTGGACTATCTTCAGGGGAAGGGCAGCTGGAACTTGCAGTAGAACCTTGCAGAGTTCAACCCTGCAGGTGGTCAGAAAGCTCAACTTGGGTCTTGCAGCCAGAAATCAGTCTGGATCTCAGGGACATGCTGCTGGCTTGCTGAAACTAATTGACTTAGATCTGCACATAGCTGTTTGCAGAGACATACCCTGAAGGAGGCCCTAAATTTTTTTCATGTTTTTTTTAATTATTGTTTTTTCTTCTTTTTTCCTATTTTTTAATTTATATTTTATTGATTTTATTTTTCCACTCTTCAAATTCTTCCTTTTTTCTTTCTTCTTTTTCCCACTCAATCTCTCACTCCTCCAAATTGCTCTTTATCTCCTTGTTTATTCCTACATCTGCCTTAATTTGGATTTCTTCTATCTTTTTCCTTTCTTCTCTCTTTTTCCTTCTCTCAATCGTCATTAGTTTCAAAGGAAAGTGATTACAATATACAGCTTCCCTATTACTCTTAAATTGTTTTATTTTTGTCTTTATTCTTGTACTCTGTCTACTCTGTCTTTCATATATATATATATATTTTTTTTTTTTTTTCATACCGGGGATTGAACTCAGGTCCTTGAGCTTGCAAGGCAGGCCACCAAACCGCTGAGCTAAATCCCCAGCCCTGTCATTCCCTCTTGTCTTCCACAGTCTCCTAAGGTTTGTATGATCATCATGTGTCCTCTAGCTTCACTTGGAATCTTCTATCCTTCTATCTATCTATCCCTCTCTTCTCAACTCCTTCTAAGTCCCCATCCTGAAGGGTAAAGTTGTTATATTGAAGAGTTTATCCACTATAAACATATTTTGGGCTGGTCCTCGATTTTGATTTAATTCACATCATTAAAGGTAATAGATTAATAACTACTACAAATTGTCAATTTCTAAACTGTGCATGATGTTACTGTGTTCCTGATTTTATCACTTAGGCCAAGGTGTGGTGAATGATCTAATCAATTGTCCTTCCTGATACTATGAAAATAACAGTGTCTCTGACTCATCAGATACTCAAAACCTAAAGACCAGCTATATCTGGAACATTGAAGTGTTAACCCAGGAAAAAAACCAAGGACAGCACCAACAACAAAATGGAAATGAGAAAACACTTAAAAAGACACAAGTACAGACTTCCAGCTCACCAAAGGCAAATTCTAGGGAAAACCAGTTGGAAAAGTCTGACAATCAACCACCAGGACACCCTGAACTCATAGCACAGGAAGTAACAAAACAGATCAATGAAGCTGTAGAAAAATTCAAACAGAAATAATTTCCCAGATAATTATGGAGATGGTGAGCACAATAAAAAACATGACTAGAGACTCCAAAACAGAAGCAGATTAAAAAAAATTAGATAAGTTCAGGAGCATGATAGAAGTAATGAATGCCCAGCATAGGAAAGAAATGGAATCCATGAAACAGATCCAGATAGATATCCAGGAGACAAAAAAGAAACTCTATTGAAAGTATACACAATAGACTGACCCAATCTGAAGACAGGATATCAGATATAGAAGACAGAATGGCACTCAATGACCATGAAAAGAGAGATCTCTTAAAAAATAGTAAAGGACCATGAGAAATCATTCCAACAGCTCCTCAATGACACAAAGAAGAATAATATAAGACTGATAGGAGTCCATGAAAAGCAAGAGAAAGAACAAGTGACATAAAAAATCTTTTCACAAAATTAATGACAGAAAACTTTCCAAACAGAGCAAAAGAATTTAACATGCAGATAAGTGAGGCATATAGGACTCCAACTAGTGATGACCTAGACATATAATTATCGAGATTTGGAAACCCAACAGAAGAACAAAATACTACAAGCAGTTAGAGAAAAGAAACAAATCACATGCAAAGAAAAGCCCATCAGAATCAAAGCAGATTTTTCAACACAAACCCTTAGGTCAAGGAGAGCCTGGAGTGAGGTATTTCAAGCCCTAATGAAAACAACCTACAATCTAGACTGCTGTATCCTGAAAAACTATCTTTCAAAATTGATGGGAAATAAGATACCACCATGACAAAGAACACCTGAGAAACTTCATGAATACCAAAGCAGCACTCCAAACAATTCTAAACAAAACCCTGAAAACAGACAACAAAGGTCACAACATCATGAGACGCAAAAGAGCAAATCAATCAGGGAAGGCAAGAACTAAAGGGAGAGGGTGAAAAATTAAAAAGAGGCAACAAAAGGACTATAACATGACAATGATAAGTCAATACATATCAGTTATAACCACCAATGTTAATGACCTCAATTCACAAATCAAAAGAAATAGACTGGCAGAAAGGATTAAGAAGCAAAATCCAACAATAAAAGAAATGTTCCTAGTTCAAAAAGAAACTCTTAGACTGAAATTGAAAGGATGGAAAAGAGGTTTCCAAGTGACAGAAGCCCAGAAAAAAGCAGGGATAGCTATCTTACTTGTAAACAAAGTAAATTTCAAACCAAAACTAATTAAGAGAGACAAAGAAGATCACTGCATCCTTGTAAAGGGAACAATCCAAGAGGAAGAGATGACAATCATAAATATACATGCAACAAATGTTAATACTGCCAACTATACAAAACAAATATTAAGGGATATGAAAAATCAAATAAGCACTAATACAATTGTACTGGGGAAGTTATACCCCACTGTCAGATGACAGGTTATCAAGACAAAAAACATCAACAATGAAAAATACTAGAACTGAACCAAGTGTTTGACAAATGTACTTAATAGATGTCTACAGACTTGTTTGACCCCACAAAATCAGAATACACATTGTTTTTGCCTGCATATAGGTCATTCTCCAAAATACTCATACTATCTCATAGAACATGTTTAAGTAAATGAAAAGGAACTGAAGTTATCCCATGTATATTATCAGACAATAGTACAGTTAAACTGGAGATCAATAGCATAAGAAACTGCAAGGACTTCACAAACCTATGGTAATTGAACAATCAATGGGTAACAGAGGAAATTAAAGGAGAAATTAGACAGTTTTTACAAATTAATGATAATGTCAATACAACATACAGGAATCTATGAGACACAATGAAAGCAATTTTACAAGGGAAATTCATAGCAGTAGATACCCATACTAGGAAAATAGAGAGGGCTCAAATAAACAACCTAATGGTGAATCTTAAGCTCCTAGAAAAAGAGCAAGACAAACCCAAAGCTCATGCAAGGGAAAAAATTTTAAAGATCAGAGCAGAAATCAATGTAATGGAGACTAAGAGAATGATACAAAAAATGAATGAATTGAAGAGTGCTTTTTCACAAGAATAAATAAAATAAATAAACCCATGGCCAAACTTGTTTTAAAAAAAGGAAAGAAAAGGCTCACATCCATGCAATTAGGTATGAAAAAGGCAAAGTTACAACAGATCCAGGAGAAATCCAGAGGATCATCAATATCTACTTTGAGAACCATCATTCTAACAAAATGGAAAATGAAGAAATGGACAGATTGCTAGATACATATGAATTACCAAAGTTGAATGAAGAAGATTAAAAAATTCTAAACACCCAAATTACAATTAGTGAAATTAAAACATAATTAAAAACTTACCATCAAAGAAAAGCCCAGATTGTGATGGCTTCACTGCTGAATTGTACAAAACATTTCGAGAAGTATGCCACTACTCTTTAAACTTTTCAATGAAATTGAAAGGGAAGTAATACTTCCAAATTCATACCTGGAAGCAAGTATTACTTTGATTCCAAAACCAGGGAAAGACCAAAACAAAAAAGGGAACTACAGGCCAATCTCCCTAATGAACATAAAGAAAAAAATTCTCAATAAGATACTGACAAAGAAAATACAGAGGGTCATCAAGAAGATCATACACCCTGACCAAGTCAGATTTATCCCAGTGATGTAAGGATGGTTCAACATATAAATCAATAATGTAATATACTACATTCACACAGTTAAAGACAAAAACCAAATCATCATCTCAATGGATGCAGAAAAAGTATTTGACAAAATTTAACACCCATTTGTGAAAAAAATGCAGAAAATTTAAAAAGATAGTCAATCTCAATTTGATAAAGGCTAACTATGAAAACCCAAACATCATATGAAACAGCCCAAAACTGAAAACCTTCACACTAAAATCAGGAACAAGACTCAGATGTCCACTATTACCACTTCTGTTCAATATAGTTCTGGAAACATTAGCCACAGCAATGAAACAACAGAAAGAAATAAAAGCAATAAAGATAGGAAAGGAAGAAGTTAAGCTGTCATTATTGCTGATGATATGATACTCTACATAGAAGATCAAAAAATCTCTGCCAAAAGACTGCTAGACTTTATTGAGAGATTCAGAAGTGTATCTGGAGTCAACACTCAAAAATCAATAGCCTTCTTGTATGCAAATAACAGACTCACTGAGAGAGAAACTAAGGAAACAATTCCTTTCACAATAGCATCCCCAAAAAATGAAATATCTAGGAATCCACCTAACAAAAGAAACAAAAGACCTCCACTCTGAAAAACTATAGAACTCTGAAACAAAAGATCGAAGGAGATATCAGAAAATGGAAAGACATCCGTTGGTCATGGGTAGGAAGAACAGTGAAAATTGCCATACTAACAAAACTACTGTACAGATTCAATATAATCCCAATTGAAATTCCAACAGTATATTTCACAGACCTAGAGAAAACAATCCAAAAACTCATTTGCAACCAGAAAACACCTAGAATAGCGAAAGCTATTGTAGGCAATAGAGACATCACCAGAGTTTTCACAATTCCCCACTTGAAACTATACTACAAAGCTACTGTGGCAAAAACAGCATGGTACTGGCAAAGAAAAAGACCTGAGATCAGAGGAATAGACTGGAAGATACAGAAACAACTCAAGACATGCTCAACCTCATATTTGAAAATGGAAACTACCAACCTCAGTGGAGGAAAGATAACCTTTTCAATAAATTGTGTTGGAAAAACTGGATCTCAACCTGTTAATGATTATGACGAGACCTTTATCTCTCACCATGCACTAAACAAAAATTGAAGAGGATTAAAGATCTTAATATTAAAACAAAAACACTAAATTTGCTGGAAGATAGGTAAAACTCTAAAAAAAAATTGGCATAGGAAAAGACTTTATGAACAAATCCTCAGTAGCATGGGAACTATCACAAAGAATCAACAATTAGGATCTCATCTTATTAAAAAGCTTTTGCACAGTAAGAGAAACCACCAACAGAGCTAAAAGACAATCTATGATGTGGGAAAAAATTTTTACCAACCATTCCTCAGACAAAGGTCTACTATCTAGAATATGTAGAGAATTCAAAAATACCAGACCCCCAAATATAAAGACTTGATTCAAAAATGGGCATCTGAAGTGAACAGACATTTTTCAGACAAAGAAGTAAAAGCAGCAAACAAATACATGAGAAAATGTTCAACTCACTGGTCATTCAAAAGATGCAGATGAAAACAACTGAGATTTCACCTCAACCCGCAAAGAATGGCTGCTATCAAGAACTCAACCTATAACAAATGCTGGTGGGGATGTGAGGAGAAAGGAACCCTTCTTCATTGTTGGTAGGAGGGAAGACTGGTGCAACCACTGTGGAAGTCAATATGGAGATACCTTAAACAACTAGGATCAGAGGTCCCATTTGACCTAGCTAGTCCCCTGTTGGGTATCTTTCCAAAAGAATTAAAAGAATTATACCACAGCGATATATGTGTACCCATACACAGTTTGTAATAGCTAAAACTTGGAAATAGCCCAAGTGCCCAAAACTGGAGACTGGATAAAGAAGATTTTTTATATATATAAAATGGAGTAGTATTCCACCACAAAGAATGAGAAACTAGAGTCATTCATAGGCAAGTGGATGCATATTGAGGCCATACTTTGAGCAAAATGCATAGGATACACGTGTAAATATCAAATAGCTTCTCTGGTGTGAAAATCTAAAAGTGTAAAAGGTTCAAATTGTATAACTGATAATGTGAAATAGGAAGAAAAGGACTAAATACGTAAGGAAAGGGGAAAGTGCAGGGAAAAGGAAAGAAGGGAAAGGAAAAAATATGAGAAAAGTGAAAAATGGAAACAACATCTTTATAAATAGGGAAGGGGGGAAGAACTGAAGGGAGTACAGGGGGATGGGGACAAAAAGAATGAAGATATATAATTTAAATGTGCAAGATCCCAATGATGACTGTAACTGCACCGTACACCTAAAAAATACCAATAAACTCAATAAATAAATAAATAAAATTGACACTTAATTTTTAAAATAATTTGTAAAATATGCATATGGTGGTTCATGAAAATACTAATAAATTTACATTTTAAATTATAGAAAATATAGGAAGCTGAAAATTATCTTTATAAATACATTGAATCATTGACACTTAATTTTGTTTCTTGGCAATATGAGTAGTTACAGTGTAAAAATAATGTCAATAGTCATAAAAATGATTTTTAAACTAAATCATATGGACAGTTGGATATCACCAAAAAATTTGAAGTAGTATTTTATAATAGGACTAAAATATTATTTGTTCTTTTTACTATGTTAATAGTTCTATTAATGATGCAGCGACAAACAGAACTACATTGGAAACAGAACTATGGTACATTGGAATGAATCAAGGCAGGACCCAAAATCATTGAAGCAGTTATAGTTTACATGATTAAGTTTTTGATAAAGTAAAAAAAAAATCAATTTTTAAATCTGTTATTAAGCACATATTTTTAATATTCTATGTGATGAAATATAAATATTTCATCACATACCAAACTTTAAGGATTGTTTTGAGGAAAAGCAATTGGGTAACTATATGATGTGTGAGCTAAACTAGCTGCTTTATTCATGGAATAATATTTTTACTTAAAAGAAAAAATGATATAAAATTGTAGTTATTGAAAAAGATATTTGATCATGTTATCGTGAACATTTACAAAGTGAGACTCACAATTCAGAGAAAACTATTGGTAATATTTGTTGTCAGAAATAAAATTATTCAAGTAAAAATAAGAATGTTAGAAAAATTGAATTTATTACTGTGAGCTTGACATTCTATCAATAGATTTTTCTGATTAAATAAATTGAAATCATGATTTTTTAAACTTACATAATAAATTATGTCAATATAAAAAGTTCGGTATAGCTACACCTACCAATATCTTTTTAAATGACCAAAGCATGATGTTACAAAATAATTTGCTATGCAAGAAAAATCAATAGTTTAATGTAAAAATATATTAGTTGTTATTGTCTCAGATTCCCCATTGCAACTAATCTTTAAAAAATAACCGTCAGTTGATCTTTGGTGTACTATCAAAGAGGTTTATCAATAATTTCAAAATGTTATTAAAAAAAGCTCACATTGGGCCAGGGATTTAGCTCAGTGGTTCCACCACCTGCCTCACAATCTTAAGGACCTGAGTTCGATCCTCAGTACCAAATAATAATAACAAACAAACAAAAAAAATAATAATAATAAATAACCTCACATTATCAACCAAATATTTGAGTGAGGCTAAATATTCTTTATATATACCAACTAAAACCTTACAATAAATTTTATGAAGATACAAAAATATGACAGGCTTCAGGGTAACAAAAATAAAAATGATCCATATTTCCCCACCTCACTTTATACTAACAAATTTAATAGTTTAACAAGTCTTTGCTAGTGGATGTATATGAAAGGTTGACAGTCTACAGCCTAGGGAAACAATCCACTCTAAAAGCCACATCTAGACTATTTCTGTAAATAAAATGTTCTTGGGAGACAGTCACATACCCTTTTTATGTATTAGCTATGGTTGCTTTTGTTCTACAGTAGCACAAGTGTATAGTTGTAAGAGACTGCAACCCACAGAGCCCAAAATATTCACTGTCACTCAAAGAAAACGTGTGGATCCCTGAGTTTATTATTATTCACAGTATTATTATTAATTAACTTCATACAGTCTTTAATTTTTCTTTTTAATTTCTAAGATGGTAAATATGAAGAGATAAAACCTCACATTTTATTTGGAGTGTGTACTACTATCTTAGACTCGGAACTGCAAAAATTGTGAATTACTGTGAAACTAGAATAAATTTTTTCTTTCTGCAACTGTAACAGGTATTCACTATTCATTAGTTCCTTTCCAAATGATGTGAAAGTTCTTAGGCTGACTATCCCTCTCTCTCCTTTTTGTGTCTTAAGGTGGTCCCTGTTACTTGGTAAGAGTTCCCGCAATATCCCTTGTGGTTCCTCTTAACTCTCTTAGATCTACCTTAAAACTCTCTTTGAAAATATCATCATTAGTTATCCTGACTTGAACGTGCTGCATTATTTCCTTTCTACTTCATCACATATATAGGTATACATATACATGTAGGATATACACCACATGTAAATATTTATAAATATATATATAAATGTATAATATAAATACCTATATATAAATATAGAAATATATACTCTCTGTATGTCTGTGCTATATCTACAAAAGTATAAACATGCAACTGAGAGATATCCATCTTTTCATTCTCATTTACAGAAGGCAAATGAGATACACAGAGACTTAATAATTATCCCCACCATTTAGTTAGTGTATTAGAAATATGAAGCCAGTCTCACAGGCAGTATCATTGCATAGCCCAGGCAACCAACCCCTAAATATTACTTGGTTAAACTGATTTTTATATATATTAGCCATATTATTACTCTTAGATATAAATGATTAGATTTTTTTCGGCAACCACAATGTATCAACTACATATATCAATAACTCATACTGCATGTTTGGTGTAATGGCTTTGTATTCTCCATGTATCACCCACCAATAGAATAAAACAGCAAGAAATAAAAGTGTTTCTAACATAAATTACTTCAACATGAACTATAGCATGTGCCATAACAAAATATCTAATATCTGCCTTTATGGCTTTACAGCTTGTTACTAAGCCTGAACATGGACTTTTCTACTCCCTACATTATTTCAACTTATATCTATATCAAATATATTTCATTTCATCATTGTTCTGCTTTTTAAAATGTATCTAATAAAACTTCACAGGGTTCAGGGAAAGATGAACAACTTATTGATTTGCAAAATGCAGAGGATAGTATGCCTTACTACATGAGCAAACAAAAACTCTTGAGATGATTAAATGTGTCACCATAAACCAAAAATGTTATTTGTCATTTCAACTGCTAAATTTTGTACTCTTTCAAGAATATATGTGCTCTTGCAGCTAAGATATAAACAGTCTATTCAAAAGGAAATTTCATTGCTTTCTCCTGGATGTACTGTGACTTTCCTCTTCTCCACTACATTTTTAGTCACAAATATTTTAAAGTATAAATTCAAAGGAAACACCTGAATTCCTATAAAAATGGTACATTTGCATAATCATTTTGCATAACCTCAGTTTAACATAACAAATCTAAAGATAGAGCTTGAAGGCTACTTCTCCATGCCTGTGCTTTTGAGGCCCTAAAATAACTTTTACTTCATTCCACTCACACTTTTTACCTGCCAGTTTTCTGAATATTCTAGTCTTTAACTATAAGGTAGTTTTTTGTCCCACCTTCGGGACTAAAACTCAAAACACAAAATTCTGAGGAGAGGAAACATTATAAATCAAATTAATACTTAGATGTCAATGGCTGATATAAAAATGTTTTCCAGGGAATATGTTGACCTGAGGAGAGTGCTCTGTGATAGTGCCTAAAAAACGATGGCGAATACTAGAAAATATGGTAACAGAAAGGCTTACAGAAATGATAGCTCAGGCTATCTCTGCATCGTGACATGATATAATGTTTCTAAAAGTTGCATAGTGATAAAAATACAGGGTAAATTCTATTAAACTTTCAGATTCTTGGCTGCACTCTAAAAATAATGAATCAGAATTCAACAAGAGAGACTTGAAGACTTTATCTGATTCTTTGAAATCAGGCAATTTTTGGAAGCATTGTTGTATTAGTGAGGATAGAAAATATAATTCTATTAGCATCTAGTAATGTGATTCTGATCATGCTGGTTAGCTTTTTTTTTACTAAAATATTATTTTTAAAAATATCCATAATAAAACTTATTCATAGAAGAGCTATGATAATTAAGTGAAGTAATATATATTAAAAATGCCTGTAAATTAGTTACCACTTGGATTTCTTTTCCTTCATCTGTATCATAGTTTTATTTACAAATACTGCACAATTCTTAATTCTGTAGAAGACTGTGTGTTCACAGGAGCTCTCTAAGGCTTTAATACCAAAAGTGCTCATTATTAATCTGCTACTACTTCCTTTATACTATCATTTGAAGAATAAAACAAGAATTTCAGAGAATAACAAAGAACAAAAATCTAAATAGGTAAAAGGTCCTACTCTGTGCCACTTAAGAAAAAGTTTCATATACCTATAATGGAACTATTTAGCTCTACATTGTGAAGCGGACCTAGTCTTGCCCCTGATGGTAAAGGAAGGCAATGTCTTTAAACTTTTGTTTGCACAAGGAAGGCACTTTAGACTAACAGTCACAGGTACTAATCAGTCTATCATGTGGCCCTATTTTCCTGAGCAATATAAAAGATAGATCTTCGCTTTTTACTGTTCATATATATCTTTTCCCATTTTCCCATTTGACCCTGGAACAATTTTAGATATGTGTGATTTTTTCTTCCTTAGCAGATTTTAAACTCCTTGAAGTTACAATTATTGAATTCTTCGATGTATCATATTATAGCACCTTATTTACAGTAGAGATATTCCATGTGGTTCATGGAGTTGTCTCAAAGTAGCCTACATAAATTTAGTTTCCCTTATTAGTTTTTTTTTTTTTTTTGAGATAGGGTCTTACTATGTAGTTCAGACTGCCCTGGAACTCACTATATAGCCCAGACTGCTCTCAAACTCACAGTGATCCTCCTGCCTCAGCCTCTGAATGCTGGGATTACAGGCATGCACCACCACACCTGGCTTTCCCTTATTATTAATGAACAGTGTATTTTTATTTATATTTTACAGATACAATTCAGTTTAACAGATGGGTTATCTTGCCATAACTACCTTCTTTTTTTGTTTGTTTGTTTCTTGATTATTATTTATAATACAATTTAAGTAGTAATAAAAAATTAGGATTTAAAATTATCCACAGGGCATATAATGCAATATTAGAATTGAAAGTAATTTAAAAATTATTAGTCAAGTAGAATTATTTCTATAATTCACTAAAGAAATATGGCAATCATGTGACTTCACTAGGAATTTAATGGCAGAATCGGGTCTAGAAATCTTCATTAGTCCAATGTTGAGGATGACATTTTCAGGATTTATTTTAGATTAGTAATACACATGTATAACTAATTTTGTTCCAAATATAATCTTTAGTTTATTACACCTAAACTGTTTTTCATGATGAAGTAATATAATAAGTATGGTAGTTATTCATCATTGCCCATCTTTGCTTTCTCTTTGTGTATCATTCAGCCTTATTTAAGTATTTTGACTTGTTTCATGCACCATTGACCTCAGCATGATCAATTTTCTCCAACATATCAAATTTTCATATTCATTATTTTTGGTTTGAGTAGAAAATTACATAAATAAAATAGACACTTGCCATTTTATGGCACTGACAATTTCAGATTTTACTTTATAATATTTTTTCTGACACACCAAATAATCAAAGAACTTGAGAATAGTCAGGGGAAATCCATTTTTAATTTTTACTCCAAAATACTTCACAAAACTTTTCTATATTTTTCATACATACAGATTTCACACACACACACACACACACACACACACACACTCACACAGAAAGTTTATTGTTATCTCAATACCTCTCTGACTTTGTCATCCATATGGAATTCATTTTGAGCCAAGGTATTGTCTTCATGTGGTAACTGCTATAATGAATGTGTGTCCCCAGAAAGAAGGAGCATGCTGAGTCACTGGAGTATCCCAAAATACATGTAATAAAAACTGGGGGCTGTGCTATAGGAATAAGAATAGTGACAGTTTTATACTTTGAGGACTAAATGTTTTGTTTGTTAGGGAAATGTTTTACTTGGTCTAAGAAGTCCATGGTGAACACTACCAAGGTGGGCTCTTTGTGTACTGAATACAAAATATGCCTGGAAAGAAGGGGTTATAGAAATTACTCTGAAAGAAATGTTGAGCAGATAGATGGAGCTCTAATAGACATGGCCCTTATTTCAAAATTTCACAACACACTGATCATGCTAAATTTTGTTCTGTGTCTTGATTGTTGCACCTCATCTGATCCTCAAACTTCACACTAAAGTTGTTCTAAATCTACAAATGCCAGCCTTAGTAGATTCTAATTCTTTAAAATCTGTAATGTATGTCAATATTTTTCCATCACTATGGCCAAACAACACTACAAAATATCATTATTCTTCACCAAGACTATGGCAAAACAAACATCAATGGTCTCCCAGCTTCTAACTTAAATCTGATCCATTTTCTGCCACATCAGTCCTCGTATCATTCAGCTTTAGCATCACATGGACATAGTATCTGACACCTACAATTTAATGGAGGAGAGGTCTAATTTGATAGTCAGTGCATGGTCAACTGGTTCCAAGGCAGAAACATCATGGCAGAAGAGTATGGTGGAACAAATGGTTTGTGGAGGCCAGGAAACAGCAGGAACACAGTGCCAGAGAGAAAGGGGTGAAGGACCAGGTATACATTCCAAGGCAACACCTCCATGACAAATCAATCATACCCAAACTGTGCTCTGTGAATACCTCAGGCAGATCTCAAAGCCAAGGTGACCCTCAACCTTAACCATCACAGCCCTTTATCAGTATGGGAAACCAATGCTGTCACTTAACTTTTCATAAACTTGTGAGAAAAATATATTAATTACTACCATTTTGTGTTCAGATTGACTCTGATACTCTTATATATCAAATGCATTAAGCAGATATCCTGCAGAGAAAATAAATATTCAACAACATAGAGGGATCACTAGGAAACACAGGTCCCTCACTCCAACTCCTCTTTGATTGCATTGCAACCAATATAGTACAATAGAGTTCCATTAAATGATTAGAAGGATTATATTACCTAGTTTCATTTTTTAAAACATCACACAAAATGTACACATTGGCAAGATTCAATATTAGATTAATAAAAGCAACAAAAACAACACCTAGGAAAAAAGTAGATGTATCTTACACCTTGTGATGTATTTGTTAGCTACATTAGAAAAAAGTATAAAACTACAATACTTTAATCATTCTGAAAGAAATGGGTCTTAAAATAATTAAGAAAACTATTTTAAATGTGAATTAAGATTCTTTTGTAATATGCTTTGGAATATTGGCTACTAAGTGTTAGAAATCTAAAGATCTAACAGGACATTAAAAACTATTTAGTTGAACTTTAATTCTTTGTGATTATATGCTTTAAAATATATATATATATATATATATAATGATAGATGTATAACACATACAAATGCGTATTTTATATAAACATGTAAATACTATTATTGAAAATGGTAAAAATAACTCACAAATAAAGGAACATTATAAAAATATTTAGATTCCCATAGCCAGGGTCAGAAAGATGTTTCTACAAACACCATCATGATGATATAATTCCTTTACTTAAAATATTTATATGTTTATTCAATTTTTGGATGAAATCCAAACTCATTACAACACTATTCAAAATCATGTTATAGAATATTCACTGATTACTTCTCCACATACAACTTCACTTTCCCCAACAAATACTACATATTTTCTTCTTCCTGTACGTTATCTTCCCTTTGTCAAGTACAGATATTTCCTACCCTTTGGAAGTTCCAAAGAACTCTAAGAGTTGTCATCCTTGGCACTTGAGATTTATTTGGTTAGTTGAAAAGTCAACATGAGAATAAAGAATACTCTGCTTTCTGTTAAGATTTCAATGTTAAATGACATTATTGGCATGACTACTAAGCGATAGGAGGCTAAATGAGTTTCTATTGCACTTTCATTAATCTTCACTTACCATGTTCTCTCAATTCAATGGTACTATTTTTTCTTCTTCTCAACAAGGTAATTTCTGTCCTATCTTGAGGCCTCAAGGTGACTGTTCCTTTTTCTAGGAAACCTTCCCCGACTTCAGCAAGTCGCCTCCTAGGTGTTTTCTGGTGCCCTCTGCTCATCCCCATCATGATACTTGCCTTTCCGGAGGCTGTGAACCCCTCATGATCGTATGTGTCTCACTCACCATTGTATCTCTAGAATTTAGCACAGTACCTTGAAAACAGGAGGGATTGATTAGTATTTATGAAGTAAGTGAATAGAAATTTGTCCTATTCTTTGTCCAAAGAAATAATGATTTTTGTTTCAAGGTTAAAGAGGGACAAAAATAAGAATCCAAGAACATTGATTTTCATGCGTTTCCCATCCTCTTTCAAATGTTCTTTCCTTGTTTCTGAGCACCCATATATACTGTGTTAGGGACCTGACAACGCCATCACAGGCTGTATTCTTCTGGCTCTTCTTGTCTCTTAAAGGGCCTTATGCTCTTATCTTTAGTTTCCCTTCCCCCAAGGCCACAGAGGTCCTGAGGAGTTAAAACCTAAGTTTCCGCAGGACTGAGCCCATAAAAGGCAACCTGGCCTATGAGAACTTAAAACTAGCCCACTCCTCATAAATAAGCGATAGCCCAGCCCCAAAACAAAAGGACCTTCCTCTCTTTGTTTCTCTCTCTTCCCTTTCTTCTCTCTCCCTGACCTGCCTTCCTGAATAAAGTCTGCTGTCGGACCTCTTGGTGTGTGGCCTAGTTGTTGAGCATCACTGTGCCTCTACATACTGGTCTTGCAAATTCTCTTGCAACCCCGATATACATTCAAAGGTAACTTCAACTCATGGCACTACCTCTGATTTGTAAAAGAAAGAGTACTTCTTTCAGATATTATTTTGATAGAAATACTTTACAGCATTTCTCTATGTGCATAGCACTTCATGGGTTTTTAATGTCAAGAGGAATGCATATGCACAGAAAAGACTAAGGTTTTTGGACATGTGGCCCTATGCTGAGACTCTTGTAGCATACACAGTAATTACTTTGATTAATCACAGTGTGTGCATTCCAAGAATGAGCTATAATGGAGGGAGGAGAGAGGGAAGTAAAGGGATGAAAAAGTAAATTAAGATGTGTCATGAACATCCACCAACTATAAACAAAGACTCTAAACACTTTACTGCAAATATGTACAAAAAAGAAAACAGAGTCAAGATAGCTGAAAAGAGGAAGGAAAGAAGCAGGAGGAAAAGGAACTAAGATATATTAAGTTCATGTTCCAACTCCCCACATGGAATGAAAGCATTACGTACTATATACAAATGTTAATAAAAAATGGACTATTTGTGAAATAGGACAATGACACTAAAATAACCTTTCAGATTTTCAAGTCCCTAGATTTTCATTGCAAATGCCTTGTTGGATATTAATTACAACTTTTAAATAGGCTAGGAAGATTCTTTTTCTCTTTACTCAAAATACAGATCAACATGTGAATGCATGTGTATAAACACATCCAATTTATACTTGCCAGAAATGAATTGAACCCCTAGACTTTGTCCACAACAGTAAAAGTCAGTACCATTGGTTTCCTGATTCCTAATCCATCCAAGATTTGTTTCAATGCATCAGACTTTCTAGTCTGTGGCCCTTTTTCTTCTGATTTAACCAGATTATGTGACTAGTGCTTTTTATACTGTCCCCCACAGAAGTGTAAGAAAACTAGAGCCATGCACAGATGAGCTGATGTGAATCGCTGCTGAATACCTGCAGAGAAAATGTGCTGAGAAGTGGGACGCAGCAATTCTTCCACAGTACTCTGTTTATCTTAGATTTCCTACCACATTGAAAGTGAAAGGGTTGATGTGGAGAAAAATAACTGCTCAATTTCTAATGTGTGACAGGCTAAACAAGAATAAGCTGTGACATGCTCAACCATGAAAAACTCTTCTTATATCTCAATCAGACCAGGACACCACACAGAAGTTGGGAAGGTACTATACTTATCCATTTTTAGAGAGAAATAAAGGAAAACAAGAGTGGCAAAACCTACAATTTAGCTTCTTCCATACAAGGAATATCTGCAGTTCTGTTTTGTCACCAGGACCATTTTAGCTCTTTTAACTAAAACTAACCACTGCATTATTCATGTTAAAAAAGAACATGTAACAGGGCCAGGGATTTAGCTCAGTGGTTCGGTGGCCTGCCTTGCAAGTGCCATGACCCAAGTTCAATCCCTGGTACCAAAAAAAAAAAAAAAAAAAAAAAAAAAAAAAAGAACATGTAACAAACAAATATGTCAACCAAAGCTATGCTGTATTTTTTATATATAACTGATTAATGTATCAGATAACATTATGCATCTCCATTTCACAACTGAGGAAACAGAAGCACAAGCAGGTTGTATATTGATAAGCAGCTAGAAAATAGTGAAGTTTCCAGTTCATAGCTCTGACCTCCAAATCCATGAATCTATGTTTTATATGAAATAGGATCACTGAGATCAATGCAACAAAGTATCTGCCCTAAATCAAAAGTGCAGTTATGGATTTATTCAATATTAAATTAATATAAAGGGACTCCCTCAAACTTAGCTTTCTAACCTCTGAATAGACCCTACCACAAAACCTGAGAAACACAAAGGGTTCATCCTTGTATTTTGGTCCAATACTTAGATCTTCACCTACAATGACATTAGCCCTGCCCATCTGAGTCCATTCTTTCTGCCAGCTGCCTTCAGAGAATTCAGCTCTTGATCTTGGGAAATTTGTTCTTTGGGTTTTATTTAACTTTAGGCTGCAGAAAAGTAGGAGGGATGCACTAATTCAAAGGACTTTCTCCACTTTTCAAGGGAAAAATAGAGATTTTATTTTCTCTGAATCTTTCCACCTCCAATATCCTGAATTCTCATCTATTCTCTTGTAATGCCTTTCCTACCCAAAAGCTGAGTATTGAGAGTCTAGGCCAGAATCATTGTGGCTTAGAACAAAACTAAAATATATCATGTAAACTCTAGATTTTCTTTTTTCTCACTCTCAATGTCCCACATGCTTTCTTCCTAATGATATAAATGGCGAAGAAAAGTAGGGAAAAGAGAAAAATACTTTGAGGGTATAGTTGTTCAAAGAACATAATGTAATAAAGATTGTTCAATATTAGCAAGATAATTTTGTGCCTGTGTGTTTTTGTTTGTCTTGTTAAGTATTTTACACTAGACGTGATAATGGAACTAAAATACTTCCTCAGGAATATCTGAATCTGTTTGCATAATAGTTACAGGAGAAGCAAAGAAAGCCCTGAAGTCTCATGCTGCTTCTGCAAGATGGAGAAGGAATCTGCAGAGAGGAAAGGGGAAGAAATTGAAAGACAGAAAGGATTATGAAAAATAGTGAAAAGAAAGGAAAACAAGAAAGAACTCATGGATCTCTTTCTGAGATTATTCAGTGGGAACAGCAAGAAACTGCTTTGTGCCATCTCTGGGACTTTATTTGTACCTGAAATTACAAAAATAAAAAATATAATGTGATTATTATTTTCAAGACAGAATTTGAAGCACACTAAATATACTTGAAGATACTTTAAAACTAAATCAGTGTAAAGGATGTTTATTATTTCGCTCCTTACCATATTCTGGAAATGAGAAAAATAAAAAATAAAAAAATCCCATCTCTTAGCCAGTAATTGGTAGACCAAGATTTGACCATGTTGATTTCTGAATCTCTTTATAGACCTACTTCAATAGTTTATGCTATCTATTTTCTATCGACCACTACAATGCATGAATCTTTTTTGTTAAATAATCATGTCTGTCACTCTCTCATCTATTAAACTAAAAAAAAATGACAGGTAAATATCATCATGCTGGTGGGTAGGCTTGTGAGTGTATCTGTGTGTCAGAGACAGAGAGAGAGCGAGAGAGAGAGAGAGAGAGAGAGAGAGAGAGCATATTATTGTATTAATGGAAAATCTTTAGAGTTATTATGACAGTAAATCATATCCAGGAATTTGGGTCAATGTTGAGAGAAAAGCAAGCAATAGCAAGTAAATCAGATGCCTTAGCTAGAGTGACTTTATTGTAGAAACTGACAAAGGCTAGAAAGTTGTGAGAATGTTTGCAAAAACATTCAGCTTTACTCTCTGTCTTACCAAATGTCCTATAGATAAATAACAGCCCAGAGTTAAAGTGCTGTTTCTGTATCAGACAACTGCCCTATGTTATCCATGGTACATGGTGAATTGTGCTGTACAACTCCCAGAGGAAAGAAGAAAAGTAATAGCAAAAAGTTTTCACTTGTTATCCTATTAGGTAATGTTCTCCCACTATAAACTAAAGAGAAAATCTGTGTTGGAAGTGATGTATTATTGCTTATTCGGTCTCTTCTCAAAAAGGCCTAAAGTTAATAATCCAGATAAAAATAAAGGTATATTGTATTTCTATATTTACTGTCTTTTTTTATTTCAAAAGTCATATCTTTTAAAGTATCCTTGGGAAAATAAAAACAAATGTTCCTTTCTCTTAACCTTACGATTTCAATTCATCTTTTCGCCTTTGAGGTTAATGATTCAAACATATTCCTTTACTGACTAAAATTTTACTAAGATCATATTAAGACACTAAATATCTGGCAGGGGATTTAGCTCAGTGGTTCAGTGGCCTGCCTTGCAAGCGCAAGGACCCAAGTTTAATCCCCAATACCAAAAAAAAAAGACACTAAATATCACAAACGTAAGAAACTTGTCTCAGTATGTTTCCCAGAAAACTAAGGCACAACTGTCTTACCTGTTAGGATCATGGATCTTTTTGAGGTAAGAGATAGGGTATGAGGAAAACTGGTGAAACAACTAGGCATAATATGTCAAAGTCATTGAGACCCAGAAGAGAGGCACAAACATGAGATCCAGGATGACTCTGCAGCTCCTAAGCACTGTATAGGGAACTAATCAGAAAAGTAGTATTTTCATTTGTTCATTTACATGTGGCTGACATTCAAGTGAGTCTTTCAATAGGGTAGTTTAAATCTGACTCCAGGACAAGTGAGTATTTGATAGGACAACCATCCAAAATATCGTATTCACTTGAGGGAGAAGCCAACCCAGGAATTTCAGATACAAAACTTCTTACTCCTTTATCCTTGGGGCAATTATGACTGTTTACTGGCTTCCTCGCCCTGTAGAGCATACTTCTAATCCACCTTTAAGACAATTTTAAATAAAAAAATCACATGTGATTTCTAATTATCTAGTTTCAACATTTGAACTTTATTTGGTATGCTAGGTTCACATTGTGAAAAATGCCTTATTCTCTGTAATGCAAACTTTTTTGTTTCTTTTTTCAGAAATTGGATACACTGTACTAAATACCAAATAAGAGCTACGTTCAATATTCAAAAAAAATTTTACCAGAAATATAATTTTAGATTAATAATTAATATCATTACCTAATATGTGATATACTTTATTTTACTATGTTGCCTATTTTCTGAAAATTAGATCACTGAAAAAATGGATTTTTGTATGAATTGTCTACTACTTATTCCCACAGCAAAGAATAGTGCTAAACACATAATGAAGTTGCCATTCAATCGGTATTGCATTGAAAAATGAATCCATAATATTTATTGTGTCTTAACATGCTATTCTATCAAATAATGCATAAACAATAGAAAGATACTCTATATTTATGGAGAAATATAAAAATACATAGAAATGATTACATTAAGTCAATATTGGAAAGTGGGAAGGGTAGGGGAAAGGTAATAAGGGAAAGAAAAAAAATAGGAGAAAATGAAAAAATGGAAATAAAATGTTTGTAAATGGGGAGGAGTGAAGGGAGGGCAGGGACAAGGGGAAAAAATGAGAACCAAGACCTGTCATGTAAAGATATAAGATCCCATTGATGAATGTAACTGTACTGTATACCTAAAATGTACCAATAAACTCAAAGAGGATAAAAAAGTCAATCTTATTGAGCTTCCTGGTAACTTACTTATATTTGATAAAATGAAAATTAATTATAAACATTAAAAATTTTATTGCTATTTAATAATGTTAAATACATTTTAAAGTGAAATTAATAAAACTATTATTAATATGAATTAGTAGTAGTATAGTTGAGTCTGGCTTCTGAGTTATATGAGCATATTCTCACGCAAGTGCAACTGGGAAATGTAATTTGCTATGGTTGTGATTGTGCTTTGCCCTGCCTCCTCCAAGTGTGACCCCACCCCATGACTCCTGCTTTAGTGATTACTCTGCCCTTTCAGTCCTGAGTCTGTGTGGATCATGCAGAGTACTATTTAATTTTACACTGTCAAGTAAACTCTAGCCAGTTATGATGGTTTATTTCCTGAAATTGATTCTATGTGAAACTTTTATGGAAGGTATGATACTTGAATTCAGCTTTAAGTGAAAAGAAGAATTACCATGAAACCAATAATGAAATAGTATACTTATCTTGTTATGGTAGAATTTCTACTCCATGCTCAAGGATAATATCAGTTCACAAGTATTCCCCAAAAAGTCAATATTAATTGTTCATATCTAGATGTCAACCCAAAGTCTCGTGTACTCATAGGTGGGTCTTTGGGGAGGTCACTGCATCATGGGGGCATGGTATTCATCAATCGGTTAATACTCTGACAAGTTTATAGCTAACTGATACTGAGAGGTGAATCCTGGTTGGAGGAGGTGGGTCACTGAGGATATGGCCTGAAAGGGTCTGTCTCTCTTCTATCTCACTTGATTGCTTTTTGCCTTCTTGACTCTTTCCTGCGAGCAACTCTCTTCTGCCATGGCCCTTCACACCATCATCTTCTGACTTGGAGCCAGCCAACTATGGCCTAAAACCTTCATAGACTGAGTCAAAGTAAACCTCTCTTCCTTTAAATTGTAGGCATCATATACTGTGTCTCAGGGATAGTCACTGAAATAATAACTCACTAAGAAGCAGTGGATACTTTTTGATCATCTCCCTTCACTCACGCTGCTTACAAAGCTAATAGCCTAGAAATTCACAGGCATTGATTGAGGTAGTGAGCTGTGAGCCTAGGAGAAAATGTTTTGCATGTTTTCATTCTTACTTCTTAGTAATAGAAGGAAGTAATAGGGGAAGTCCCCTCAAAGCAAGAAAAAGGACTCCAAAAGAACTCATTAGAATAAACTCAATTAAAGCTGAAAAATAAAAAGAAAAGTTGTGAGTATTTGAAAGAAAGAGAAGTTAGGCAATACACTTCTCTCTGGGTGTTGCTTCACACATACAGTGTTCCTCCTTGTGTCTTCAAAGTAGAACTTGATATTACCTTAAATGTACTAATATGCTCCACACATGTGTGCTAGAGTCTGATGGGCAAACATGATCATATCAGCTTTTAACTGCTTCTTTCCTAAAGGATTTGGAAACAAGCAACTGTTAAGAGATGTTAGAATTTTCCCTGATAACGACAAATGAATTTGTACTATATACCATAAATGGTGGTTAAGTGAGAACATCTTGATACTGCCTGTAAAAGAGGGTAGGTTGTAGGGAAATCAGGAGTAAAAAGTTGTGGTCACCAAGGCAAATGATCAGTAAAGACTGCAATATGTCATCACACATGTCAGGAAAATATCTGTAAAATGCAGAGGTGCGTATGGATTCTCCAAAGAATGTATAAAGTAGTCCACTGAAGAGCCAACACAGAGTCTGACCAGGAACAGTCATAATTTGCTAAGGGAAAACTTCAGCTGCACCATTGTATTAATGTCAAAGGACAGGGTCCTAGTGACAGAACTATAATTCCCATGCTAGATGTGAGATGTGCCAAGTTCAGCTTCCCTGAAATCGAAGAACGAATTCCAAAGAATAAAGGAGGTTAAGAGTAGGAATATTGAAAGGTATCTCCTGAGAGACAGGAAGAATCCCAGAAGCAGGCTGACACTAATGTCCTTTAAAATGGGAGATTAGGGTGTGACAAAGCTTTCTGGGGAAGCAGAGGTGACTTGTTAATCACAAGATCCTGGACACATGGCTAGAACTGTTTCCAAGGCCCTACACAGGGATTCCTTGTGAGAACTCAAGCAGATTTTCAATGGAATGGCCTAGACCTGACATCAGCATGAGACATGAGATCTCAGCACCACCTCTCAGGACCAAAATGCAGAAATTCTCAAGATTTGGACAACATATAAAACTGCAGACTCTAGGAGGATCCCGCTGTGCTGACTCTCCTCAAGGTAGCCCACCCCACTTTCTCCGAGTGTTCTTTTATCTTGATTTTTTTTCTGTTTCTCAGCCCAGACACACCTGGTGGAGCCAATTTTTCCTTCACTCTTCACTTTTACATTTTCAAATAAACTTTGTTACTGCTTTTGGTTTGTTTTGTCCAAGTGTTTGTTCAAAATGAGAAGAACCTGGAATATAACTCCAGAAAGAGAAGCGAGCGACCCAGATCCTGGTAACATTTCACTGGTAAACCAGTTTTAGAAGGAGATACCCAAAAACACTTTGTTGGGATAATGTACACAGCAAAGTCACAATGTAGGATTACAAGTATATCTCCTTATCTAATATTAGTCCAATAGGGAAGTGGGTCACATAGCAAGGGTACATGGAAAAAACAAAGACACTTTTGGGAGGAGATGGGTCCAGATGCACTGGTCACGCACCTGGGCAACTGATGTCTATCTTATTTCCTGGACCAAGCAGTGTTAATGATAGTATAATGCCAAGTTATTGCTTATCCCTTAGGGATAAGGCCTAGCTATTGTATCTTTATCTTGGGACCTGGTCTTCACAGGTACCTCCAGTTACAATTCTGATGTCTTTATTATTTTGCTGACTTCCTTGAGAGCCTGGTCCCTCTCGTAAAATATTATATCTCCCAACCTGTTAACTATATGATAAGCTGAATTCTTGTTCTGTAGCAACTGGAGAATGAGTCCTAGGGATGACAGAGGTTAAAAGTAGGAAGATATTTATTGATAGGAAAGCTCCTGAGGGGTAGGTGGGGTCCTGAATGGGTAGTCAGTTTCACAGGGTGAAACCCACATGGGTAGAACACAGGCCACAGCCATGAGCATCTAATAAGGTTACAAGTATAGTCACTTAGGTAACGGTGGTCTAATTGGGAAGCAAGTCATGTAGCAAGAAATAACAAGGATTGTCATAGGAGACAGTGGGTCCGAAGGTCTCTGGTCACCCCCAAGGTAGTAAATGCCTATCTATATTTCACTACACCTAGTTCTTTGAAGAAGTATGTGGGTCTGGTCATTTTGTCTCCATTTTGAGGCCTGGTTTTCCACTGATGTGCAGGTGTGGTGTTTCACCTTTGTCCTGGCCCTCTCAAGGACTAAGCCCTGACTACCTATAATATTTTTACCTAGCTCATTTATCTATAATACTAGGAGGTTCAAAAACTCAATCTATTCCTAGAATCAATTGCAGGTTTGCTGACTCCTGTTGTGAAAATAAAAACCCCAAAAAACAAGACACATCAGTAAGAGGTATGGGAAGGATTTATTACAACTTTTAAAAGTACACACTCAAAGAAATGAGTGTGATGGGCTGGGGATTTAGCTCAGTGGTGCCGTCACGTGCCTTGCAAGTGCAAGGTGCCGAGTTCAATCTCTGGTACCAACAAAACAAAACATCTTGCCAGGTGTGGGGGCACATGCCTGTAATCCCAGTACTTGGGAGGCTGAGGCAGGAGGATCACGGTGAGTCCAAGACCAGCCAGGTCTCCACTACATAGTGAGACTCTGTCTTTAAAAAAAAAAAGAGTGTGGGTCCTCAAGAGAGAGATATATACACCACAGTTTGGAGCTAGGAATATTTATGTGTTTTGGTGGTAAAACTGGGGATTTTGTCAATCTATAGTCTTGTTCTTGGTGGGGGGTGGCATACTCACAGAGAGATAATGGTCCATTCATAAGGGAAAACTTATTGAACAGGTAAAAGATCGACAATTCATAGAGAGAAAGGACAGTTTGTAAATGAAAAAGGAATGGTAGGGGAAAGTGAATTGCCAAAGCTTATAATGTTCTGGGAGAAGAAAAAGAAAAAAAAACATTTAAATTTGGGTCCTAAAGCTACAGATTTCATTTTTTAAATTATGATTTTCCTTGTTTCTTTTGTACATATCCTTATTTCTTTTATCTTCACAAAGGCTTCTTACTTCTCTTCATTTAATATAAACTTCCCAGACTGTAACCTTTGCATAGTTAGAAAATGAGAACTGTGAAATGCAGAAAAAAATGTGTAAAAAATAGACCAGTCCCACTTTCCTCGGTATAGATTTGCACTCAGTGGATATGATCTCAAGATAGTGCATATGAAATCTGCATTACTCTCATGCTAAAAATAGAATTATCGGGGCCCAGGGATTTAGCTCAGCGGTTCGGTGGCCTGCCTTGCAAGTAATGCAAGGATCCAAGTTCAATCCCAGGTACCAAACAAACAAACAAACAAAAACAGAATTATCCACATAATTCCAAGAATATACTTTCCTTTTCATGCTTTCTGCTCCATTAGAGTAGCTTTCTCCAATTTCACCATTTCTTGTTACTCTTCTAAGTTTCACCTCAAACACTGCTTTAGCCCTCAAGGAATGCCTAACTCTTCTCCTCACCTCCAAGCTATCAGTGACGGTGTGCATCGCTCCTTCACAAACTCCTACTAACCACTTACTTTTGCCATCACCATGATGCTTAACACATAAATTAAAGGGTAAATAATCTCAGAATTGAGCTTACTGTGTAATGGAGGTACACTCACATAAACAAGCCTTTTCAATGTAGGTGAATGTACAAGAAGTAAATTGTTAACCCAAAGCAGAGTCTCTCCTTTCTGGGGTCTTGAAGGAATGTGGTCTCCTGGTAGCAAGGAGCCAGTATTAAAGAAAGTGTCACCAGGAAGAGATGCCAGAAGTTAGTACTGAAGGACATCTTGAGCTAATTAGATACTCTTCTACTCTTACATATTCTTCTAAATAAAAAAGAATTTTCTCCTCTCAAAATGTTGAAACAGAATATGGAAACAAAGTATAGTCATATGGAAAGTCCTTAATAATCAAACCCCATGTAATGCAAATTTTCAGAAGTATGGAATCTGTGAAGTTACTGAGTGACATGTCAGAAGAAAATTAAACATGAGTATTTCAACTAAATTAAACTACACAAATGGTAAAACATGGGAGGCAAATTCTCTCATCTAGATTCACAAAGGACAGTAGAGTGGTCGTGAATATAGAATCTCACATCTCCTTTTATATACAGCCTAGTATTTCTTCCTGTCCTTCTTGAGACACGCATCATTCTTCAGAACCAGTCACTTTTGTTTAGCTATACAATATTAGATTAGAGTCTACTGCTTATGAACACAATATGGCAACAGAAATGCATAGGCTTAAATAAAGCTTTCTTATGAGAAGGGCTTTTAGTAGAAATCCAAACTATATATGAGTGGAGGAGGAAAAAGCTAATATGTGTTAAGCATCTTAGGCATCAGGGATGTGTTCCTGTGTTATTTTTATGTCTTTTATGTGTAGAAAATTATCTTGCAAGTTATTTTTCTATCAATGTTTCTATTAGTTTAAGTAAATTAATAATTAGTGTGCATTTTCTGATGAAGTACTATAGAGAAGATAAGAACATAATAACTAATAAGATATAATCACTTTTTCTAAGGAACTTAAAATCTATCATGGAACGGAAGCAGCAAATACATCATTTAAATGTAGGGAAAATTCACACAGATAGTAGGAAAAGTCAAAATGATTTAATTTCTGGGGAAATGTTTCCTATAGAAGGGTAAACATATATCCATTAAAAAGTCTAATTTGTTTCTTTAATAAAATTTTCTGTCACATACTATTATAGACAGATGAGTTAGGTAGAAATATTGTAGGCACTCAGGGACAGGTCCTCCAGAGTGTCAGGCCAAAGGTGAAACATACCACAGTGCAGCCAGAGACACATCAGTTGGAAAGCAGGCCTTAAAATAAAGACAAGACTGCCAGACCTACATACTTCCTCAAAGAACAAACCCTGGACCTAATGAAGTCTAGATAGACACTGACCACCCTAGGGGTGACCAGAGACCTCTGGACCCAGCACTTCCTAGGAGAATCTTTGTTCTTTCCACCCACACTTGCTATGTGACTTGTTTCCCAACTGGACCACTATTACCTAAGTGACTATACTTGTGACCTTATCGGATGTTCATGGCTTGTGGCCCATATTGTAGCCACTTGGGTTGTTCCCTATAAAATTCCTCTGTAAATCAGGGTGCCAGCCAATCACTCAGGTCCTCTCCTGACCCTTTTCCTATTCTTTTTGTTGTTGTTTGTTTGTTTGTTTGGTACCAGGATCAAACTCGGGTCCTAGTGCTTGCGAGGCAGGCAGTGGGACCACTGAGCTAAATCCTGGCCCCATATTTTCCTATTCTTAACCTCTGATGTTCCTAGGGTTCTTTCTTTTTTTGTTTTTCTTTTATTGAGTTTATTGGTACATTTTAGGGATACAGTACAGTTACATTCATCATTGGGATCTTGTACCTTTGCATGACAGGTCTTCATTCTCATTTTTTCCCCTTGTCCCTGCCCTCGCTTCACTCCCTCCTCCCCTCCCCATTTACGAACACTTTATTTCCATTTTTTCATTTTGTCATATTTTTTCTTTTCGCTTATTCCCTTTCCCCTACCCTTCCCGCTTTCCCTACACCTTTAATCCTTTTCTTACTATTTCACATGGTCAACTATCTCATTAGGAACTTATGTACTATTGTAGTTTTTCACACCAGAGAAACTATTCGGTATTTACACATGTGTGACTTATTTATTTCACTTAGGAGTATATCCTCAATAGGATTTTTTTCTTTGATTTTTAGAAAACAAGGGCTCAGCGGCCAGAGGATTTAGCTCAGCGGTGCCACCATCTGCCTCTCAAGCACAAGGTCCTGAGTTCAATCATGGGTAGGAGAACAACAACAAAAAAAGCCAAAAAACAAGGACTCAACATATAGCTAACAGGTTGGGTGAAATCATATTTCATATTTCATCTCTAATATTATTTCCTTTATCAATATGAATATTGTTTTCAAGTATTCTTTGCATAGATTTTTGAAGAAGTGTCTATCTTCATAAAGCATAGTCATGAACCTCCAACTAGCAACAGTATGCTGGATGAGAAGCAGAACACTGATTTCCTTAAGACATTAATGATAGTAAGTTGGGTATATTACATTCTGTCTAGCCTTACCTACATGGAAAAAATGCAGGATATGACTGTTCCTTCCCTGTACTTTCTCTCATGATCTTAGAGTATGGGAGTTGGACAAAAAATGTTAAACTTCTTAGTGACCATAAAATCACTTACATGATCACATCAATAATCAGTGATCATAAAGAGTAATATTTCTAACCACAGGTCTTATAAGGTTATAATACAAGTATGTATACTACCACCATTTACTTCTGAAGAGTTCAAATAGCACAACTGCTTTATACAGTCTCTATGAGTATATCTTGTAATTAGAAGATTTCATTAAGTGATTTTAAGTCCTATTTTATCATTACAGAAATGTGCAAGTCTTAGTTATTATTTCTCAAACTAGTTCTTTGAAAAGCCTCAGAGGCTACTGATATTTTTATACAAAATTATCAGAAAGACCCTTTTATTCGCAAGGGTAATAACTTTTTTGAATGGTAATAACTTTTAATATATGCTCTGCTTTTTATAATAGTATGTATTTCTGCATAAATTTATGAATTTAAAGGTACCAGATTAACTTCAAAATTTTATTTATAAATCAGAACACAACGTAATATTTAAGGGTAAACTCCTTTCAAAATTGGGTGAAAAATAAGGGCACCACTGTTTTTAACTTCATTGTAAAACATTTAATAAAATGCATCAGGGAAAGTTCAATACAGAAAAATAACTGTCATCAGATTAAAAAGTTATAATTCATTTAACACAATTTTTTGCTTGTTCATTATTGAGAAAGAACTATTTTTGTTTTGGCCTCCTTTTTTGTAAAATGTAATTTTTAAATTATATTCATCAAAAATTTAACTAGCTCAGTGGGTAGATCTGTAGCTGTCCACAAATATAATAGCACTGGGAGATAAATAAAAAATGATGTAAATAGAGCATTAATGTACAATGAATATGTTAATACCTTTCCTTAACCCTAAAATTTTGTTTCCCTTTTATTTTGAAGAAAAATTATTTCTTCTGAAAATCAATGAAGCTCATTTTAATAGTTATTACATAAATCAACTGATAAAAGGCCTTTGGAGCATTTACAAGTGAATCATAGAAAGTGCTAACTAGCAGTTTCAAATGTTAGTTTCTTCTTAAATATAAAATATTTCAGAATTAAAATGATTCTTTTTTCCCCTTTCCTGTAGCTATGTTCATACATTTGTGTGACATAAACTATTCAAAATCAGGAAATACATATAAAAATTTTAATGTCTTCTTTCAATTTTTCATTATAGTACAAAATCAAGCTATTTAAAACCTGCTATGTAATTGATAGAAACTAAAATATTTTGGAATTATAAGACAGAAATTCATTTCACTCTTTCTGTAAATCATAAAAACTCTTTCTTCTTCTGGAAAAAAAATGTAGACATTAAATAGAAGATATGGAATTCCCTTATCTGAATATTTTTCAATAAAAGAGAGTTTGTCTCCTCTCCAGGATCAAGTAGCTCAGAATTTTTAACTTCAATAACATAATTACGACTGCTAAGTTGCAAATGAGCTGGAAACATTAGAATGTTTTCCTGATCACTAAAATGTTATTCTCTAAGTATAACATAGTATATAATTTCAAAATTTGTGGCCAGTATATATTCCATAAGATATTATGGAAAGTATAAAAAAGAAGTCTCTGGTCAAATAATGTTAAAACAAAGACTATGGTTCCTCGTTACAGCATTTCTCAGTCACTGTTATTACAACATGAATGAGCTTGGGTTCTAAAGAAGTAGTCAGGCAGAGAATTATATATATATATATATATATTGTTTTGTCATCTTATTTGTATATTGTTTACCATTCACCAAATAATGAATACTGTCTAAAAATGCTACTCTGGACTTAAAAATTAAAAACATACTCAAATTACCATATGTATTCTATTTTTCTGATACATAATGTAACCAAAATAAACAAGCAAAAAATAAACTTTTCAGTGAATCTTCCACTGGCAAAAAAAGGAAAGCACCAGAGAAGTACAAATGAAGAGAAAAGTTAGGTGTTCTGAGTTGTAAGTCAGCACACAAGGTAGTTTCAACATAGAAGAAACTGAGAACCCTCATACCTTGAATTTCAGCTTTAATGCCAAAACATAGGACAGTGATGAAAATAAATAAGCTTTAAGTGAAGAGTTTAATAGCAGATCCTGACATAAATTTGTTGAAACTGACCAGTTTCAACCTTAACACTGGATACAGTGGGAAAGAGTAAGCTTTGATTGGAGGTCATAAAATCAAGCTATTTATTAGAGTTTTACACTTTAATTGTTTAACAATTATAAGAGTGGAAAGAATACAAAAATATATTACTTTAAGGTGATTGTACCAGTAGTCTAACAAAAATCAAATATAGTTATTTTTTGTTTGTTTGTTTGTTTTGGTTTTTTGAGACAGGGTCTCACAATGTAGTTGAGACTGACCTGGAACTCATTTGTAGCCCAGGCTGGTCATGAACTCACAGCAGTCCTCCTGCCTCAGCCTCCCAAACACTGGGATTACAGGAATGCACCAGCATGCTTGGCCCATAAATACAGTATTTTTAAAAACATGCACACTGTCAAAACTGTACCAATAATTATATAAAAGCAATATGAGCTCACAAAAAAAAACAAACACCACCCATGAAAAACAACAAAAACAACAGACATTGAACATGAACCAGGAACATTTCAGACTTTAAAATTACCAGACACATGAAAAAATACTGTATTAGTCGCTTTCCTATCACTAGGATGAAATTCCTAATCATCACAACTGATAGGAGGTTTATTTTGGCTCAAGGTTACAGATAGTTCAATCCATGGCTGGCTGGTTCCAAGGCAGAAGCAGTGTGACGGAGGGGAATAGCAGAGGAAAGCTGCTCAATCCATGTCAGACAGGACGCAGAGAGTGGGGGGAAGAATCGGGTAAGAATATCACCTTCCAGTTCATACCCACAGTGTCCCACATCCTCAGGTCCCACCTCATAACAGCATATTCAGCTATGAAATCATCAATGGATCAATCACTTTTGAGTATAGTTGCCCCATTATTTAATTTCCTTCCAAAAGCCCTGCCTCTGACCAATGAGATTTTGGGGGGACATTTTAGGTGTAAACTATACCAAATATGTATGTTTAACATGCATAGATCAACACAAGAGTGATTGGGAATGTGAAAATGATGATACAAAAGACTACTAAAGGGCCAGGGATTTAGCTCAGTGGTTCTGCCACCTGCCTTGCAAGTGCAAGGACCCAAGTTCGATCCCTGGTAACAAAAAAAAGAAAAAGAAAAAGAAAAAGAAGTGACTACTAAAATGACTGAGTAGATGTGAAAATAATTTCCTAGGAAAAATAAAGTAAAAATATGCAGAAATCAAATTTCAAACTAATTTAAACTAATTTAAACAAATTTTAAACTAAATTTTAAAGTTCCATAGAATATATCATAGAAAGATCAAGTAATTAAAAAAACTGCTTCAATATTAAAAAGGGAGTAAGAGATATGGAAGATAGAGAATAAAGGCCTATTTTTATTATATAACTGGAGATTTCAAAAATAAAGAGAAGATAGATGTAGAACACTTTAAAAATATGAGTGATAATTTGTAAGAAATAATATAATCTTAGTCATTAAAGAAGTTAAAAATTCTTAAGCATATAATTATAGCAGTACCTTGGTACTTGTCTTAATTGTTACTGAGAGGCACGTTGAGTATGAAAATCAGTGAGTATCAAATAAACTGTTTTGACTGGAAAGCTACCGAATCATGAGGCAGTGGGCACACACAAGTTCTAGCTTATCCACAGTGAAGAACGGTAGAACATACAGGGACAAGGAAGGACAAACAGAAGGGGTTAAAATGACCAAGATAAATATATATGTGCACTGATTCCCCAAAATGACTGTAATTATTATGTATCTCAAACACACTAGTAATTGCACACACACACACACACACACACACACACACACGTAGATGCACAAATACTGAGTTCCATATCCACCAGTTTCTCAGCCATCAAGTACTAAAGTGTGACTAGAAAAACAACTGCGTTTGTCTGTAAGTCTTAGCCAAAACCAGTTTCAAAGCCATCAAGTACTAAAGTGTGACTAGAAAAACAACTGCGTTTGTCTGTAAGTCTTAGCCAAAGTAAGATATTATAAGGACACAAGTAAGAAATTAAAATATATAAAACAAGTTATCAAAGTGACTTCTCAAAGAAACAATTTAAACTAAAACATGCCCTCAAAATATTTCAAAAGATAAAGTGTCATCTTAAATTGTATACCCATCAAAGGGAGCTTTCTAGAATGTGGGCATTTTCAAACTAGTAAAAGTTGAGTTTACAATCAATCGGTTGTCACAAAGGGAATATCTAACAGATACATCAAGCCAAAGAGTTCAGAATTAAAGATTAAAATTCTGAGAAGCCAAAAGAATGTTGAACAGAATAGAAAAGTAGATGTATAAGTAAACATAAACATATATTGCCCATACAAAAGCATGATAATAATCATTTTATTAAAATTAACAAGGAAGCTAAATTCTGATAACATTTGGTAATTAGAGCTCAGAAGTGAGTTTCTTTGTTTTATTTAACAATTTATAGAAAAGCAAAGATATTCCAATAGCTACACTTTTTAAAATATACAAAATGAAACATCTAGAATAACTAATTAGTAAATAAAAATAAAAATGTCAGGGTCAGGGATTTAGCTCAAGTGGTTCTGCCACCTCCTTGCAAGTACAAGGTCCCCAGTTTGATCCCTGGTAGCAAAAAGAAAAAGAAAAAAAAGAAAAGAAAACTTCAAACTGTCCTCTAAGGGAAAAGGATAAAATAAGGCTGCCTATTTCCCAAAGAAAAACACTGGAAGAGGACATCATCCAAAAGAAAATAAAATAAGACAAAATAAAACACTGGTGGCATATGCTTGTAATCCCAACACTCGGGAGGCTGAGGCAGGATTGCTGTGAATTTCAGGTCAGCCTGGGCTACATACTGAGTGCAAGACTAGAGCAAACTACATAGCAAGACCCTGTCTGAACAACAACAAAACAAAGAGACAGGGAGAGAGAATATAGCAAAGCTGAAAAATATATACAAATATATATATCAAAGTATATCAAAATTAAAACATGAAAAATAAGACTAACCAGTATACTGAAAAATTGTCAAACTCAATGACATGTTAACTTCTCCCTCTGAGAGGGCATTTATCACAGGATTCTGGTTATAGATCTAGTGGGCAAGAGTTGAGGAGGATAAAAAAAAGCAGCAAGATGCAACATAGAAAAGTGTCAAAATCAGCACAGTCTCAAAGACAATCTTGTCTAATTTCACAGGGAACTCAGGAGCAAGAAAAGCCCTGTGATTTTGCATGTCACGTGATGACATCACACCTGTGCCATCAGTCACTGGATGGAGGTCATTCTGTGGAGATTTATAACTTAAGTCTCCCATGACCTACAAAAACTGATGACGTGGGAGTTTTATTTTAAATATTGTTATTAGTTGTCAGGCCAGGAATTTAGCTCAGTGGTTCTGTTGCCTGCCTCACAAACACAAGTTCCTGAGTTCAATCCCTGGTACCAAAAAACAAACAAACAAAACAAAAACATGATAGTTGTCCACATATATTTTTTTTTTGTCTAGAACCTAGAAAAAGGAGAGAAATAAATACCCTCTAGGTCGTCAAAAGAAGAGAAACAATAAGGATAATGTTAATTTTTATGTGTTTTGTTGTGAGTGTGCTGAAAAGAAATCAATGAGCTTTAAAACAGAAAAACAATTTTGAAAGCATAACAGAAAATCAATGAAACACAGAGCTGGTTCTTTGAAAAAAATCAATAAAATTTACAAAATTCCACCAAGATTGATGAAGAAGAAATGAGAGAAGACACAAATAACTGATATCAAGAATAAAACAAGGGATATCACTATTGATATTGTAAGTCTCAAAATAAAGGAAAGCAAATACTACAAGCAGTGCTACATCTATAGATTTGAACAATTACAACTATATGTGATTCACAGAAGCATGGACAGATGCTTAAGTCAATTGAACAAAATAGAGACTACTGAAAGAGAGCCACAGGATATACACAAGTGACTTTTGAAGAACTTGCAGTGGAATTTCAATGGAAAAAAAGTAGCTTTTTCAACACATAGTGCTGAAAACATGTTTATCCTTTGGAAGTTGGATTCAACCTAAATTTCATGCCTTCTACAAAAATTAGCTCTCAATGAATCGTACAAGTAAATGTAAAATGTAAAACTATAATATTTTTAGAAAAAGGTCTTAATAAAATAGGATTAGACAAAGAGTTTAAACTTCGCACTGAAAGCATGGTCCATACAAGAAAAATACACTGATAAACTGAACTTCATTAAAATCAGAAAGGAAAAACTCCTCTGTGAATGCTACAGTTAAGAGAAAAAAGAAAAAGGTATACACGGGGCGAAAATACTTACAAAACCACATCTGACAATGGACCACAATCTAGAATATAACTATATCTATACAGATCCAGATAGAGATATCTCAAATCTCAAGAATTAAATAAAAATTAGTTTCAAAATGGTCAATGATAGGAACAGATGTTTCCCAAAGAAGATATAGGCATAGCAAATAAACAAATGAAAAAATATTTCACAACTTAAGCCATTAGAGAAGTGCAAATTAAAGCACAGTGAGAAGTTACAACACACTTATTAAAACGGCTGAAATAAAAACAGTAAGAATATCAAATGTTGGCAAGAATGCAAAGAAATTATATCACTGCAATGATGCTATGGAGATTATAGCTCTCCATAAAGTAGTTTGATGATTTTAAACATCTACTTACCACACATGATAGTCACTATTTCTAGGAAATTATTCAAGGTAAGTTAAACCTATGTTCACATAGAAACATGTATATTAACCTTTACAGAATCTTTATTTGAAATAATCAAAAAAAAGAGACACAGTTAGCACTCTGGAAGTAATAAATAGGAAGATAATAAATTTGAGGCCAGACTGGGCAACATAACAACTTGACAAGACTATTTCAAAATGAAAAATAAAAAAGGGGTGGAAATGTAGCTCACTAAGAAGACTCTGCATTCAATTCCTAGGTGGGAGGGAGGGAGGGACAGCGTGAGGGAGGGACAGATGGAGGGAGGGAAAAGAGAGAGAGTGAGAGAGTACACAAGAGGGAGAGAGAGGGAGAGAAAACTTGATTCTGTTTAAAACATTTTTGCTATAGATTATCACTCAGAAATAAAAATGGAATGGAATATGATTCACGAACAACTTTATAAAAGGCCAATCCTGCAGGTTACTTACTGTATTATTTCACTAATATAACATTTGTAAAGTGACAAAATCATAAAAATGAACGTAAGATTAATGCTTTCCAAGAGTTAAGAATGGAAGACAGAGCATATTAAGGAAGAGAAAATTGGATGTGGCTATATACGAGTGTGAAGACAAAATGCTGCCTACCTTTCCTCGAGCCTCTCCAAAACATATCCACATCCTGATTTCCTCAGTGGGTCAATATATTAAATTGCTTAGAAGAGCTAATTAAAATTGCAAAGAAAATTAAGATTATTTGTCAATTTAAAATAAAGAAATGATCTTGTATTATTTGGATCTGTTCCTTGTGATCTCTAATGTCTATTTAATAGGGAAAATAGATTTGGGGCAATTAGTGTCCCATGAACAGATTATGAGTAAGATTCCATGGAACATTGCTGGTGTTGAAAATGATAGGGAACCAGGTACTGAGGAATGTAGCTGAGTTTTATAAGCTGGGAAAGTCAGGAAAGTAGATTCTTCCCTACCAATTCCAGAAAAAGACACAGTCCTGCTGACCCCTTAATTTCAGTTAGGTGAGATCCTCTGCAATTTCAGACCACTGGAATTATGAGAGAATAGGTGTCCGTGGTTTGGAGTCAACACAGTGTGTTTTGTTTTGTTTTTTTAACACAAGAGCAAAAAGATAGTGTTAGATCTCCTTGTCCTGATGAGTATGTGCCATATCTTGACTGTGTTTTAGAAGTTCTGGAAGATACATTATTCTCAGGAGAAAATGAGTAAATAATGTGTGAAATTTCTGTATGTTTTTAATAAGTATATGTGAGCCTACAATTATTTCAAAATAATTTAAAAATATATGTGTATATGCACATATGTACATTTATTCACATATATATCTTTACTACACTTAATAATTAGAAAATATTCAACTTTTGAATTTTATTAATACCTTATTAAGTTGAAAGATTTAATTTTGTCATTTAAAATCATCTTTTTGAAGCATATGTTTTAAAATATGTATCACAGCTTTAACATGTTGATCATCATATTGATATTAAACCATTTTCCTATAGTAATGATACCAATTTTATAATGACATACTGGCTCGCTTTTAGCAGGAAAAAAATGAATATTACATTTTTTAGGATTATACTTTCTAGAAAAGTACTATAATTTAGACTGTGAAATAAGAAGGTCCTATTTAAAGTAAACCCTAGCATTACTGTATAATTTAACCTTATACAAATTACTTGAACTTTAGGGACTTCACTTTTCTTATCTTTAAACTGGGAATAGTGGTAGATACTTTGCAGGGTCTGTTCATTTTTTAATAAATGACTACTGTTTTTGTCCTAAATATGTTCATATCTGTGTTTATATTAGATAAAAATTTTAAATGTCTGTGAACAATTTTGCAATTGTTAAATGAAAGTGAATGGAAATTTCTGTGTACCAATTCATGCCTAGTCAGTCAAAAATTTAAATTTATGTGGTTCTATTATAAAAGTATTTTTCAAGTGTCCCCAGATCTTTTCCTAATTTATCTTTTCTATTATTTCAGAGGGCCAAGTAATTTAGGGATTTTAAAATTTGACATTTGACTTAATCACAAATGATATGGTTAACACAGATCTATACAAATACTCAGCACACAATAAGATCTTCTATGTTTATTTTTCTGACATTTTGGAATATCTCTGATTTATTGAGAAGGGTTTTTTTTGTTTTGTTTTGTTTTGTTTTCAGTTTATTCAGAGAGCAAGTAAAACTTTTTCTACTGCAGAGAAGGCAATTAGCAAGTTACCTTCAGGGAGACTAAGGTCATCCGAGACTCACATAACTTTCTAAGTACCCAGTATCATTTTAGGGAATAAAAGATATTCACATAGTTAATTCTAATTTTCCCAGCTATAAATTAGTTTTTAAGATTTTTCAAAGATTTAAGTAAAAATCATTAAGATTTCCTCTGAGGAAAAAACCACAATTAGCAATAATTTTATTTCCAGCGTCCTTTCATCATTTAATTGCATGTCAAATATCATTGCAGTTTACTGAGTGAAATGATTCTATAGAGCATCATTATCATGTCTTTGAAACAACACACTGAATACATGAAAATTAATTCCTCATCTCTTGAGATAAGGGTGCAAAAGGATTCATGAAAGATAATCCAACTGAAATTTAATTAATTCGCCCTTCTCTTCCCAGTGATAGGACTAAAAGAAAATGAGGTCCAAAGGATGAAGAAACAAGGTAAATGAGAAATTTTCTCACCCTGGTAGCATTTGCTTGAATCTATAACATCAGTGTTCTTGGTTTACAAAAGGGTGCATGAACAGTTTTGAGTCTCTGATTTTTCTGAGACCTAGATATCTCAATATTTGTAGTGGACTCCAGCTTTACTGGGATTAATAGTTTGTCCGAGTTGTCAGAGAATTTTGATTAATGTTTAAAAAGATCAGCACAGTGAACAAGAAAATAGATGAAAGGAACTAGACTAAGAAGACAGAGTACAATTATAGATGTTGTTGAGGCAGAGAAAGCTGTAATAAAGATACTAGAAAGCTGGATATCTTCAGAAATTGTACATAATTTCATAGTTTGTTAATAATTATAGATTTTCTAATAGATTATTTTGCCTATTCTTAGATATAAGAATAGATAATTGTGGCTGTTTCCCATTTAAAAAAACCTTTTGTGATCATCAAAGTCTGAAAAATTAGAAAGATTTCGTGCAATCATTATTTCCTTGTATTTGATTTCAGTATCCTTTGCAGAAATTTTCCTAATGAATAATAATAACCATACAAATATAACATATGATTCTTTCCTCACTCTTGTTATATAATCAAGCAGAAAGCTTATTTTTACAAAACATATCACTAGTTCTAGTATACCTAAATATACTCTCATTAATTCACTCAAACAATATGAATTGAGGTCCCATTATGTGCCAGACACTATTAATCGGAGTTGAAATCGTGCAGTGCCTAAACCAAAGTATCATCGTGGAGTTACATTGTGATGCGGCTTACATAAACACAGAAATACAGAAAGTGTCAATTGATGTGCACAGTGAAAAATAATTATAAAAACGATAGTGATAGCAGTAAACACTCATCTAGTAAACATGTAGTAAATGCATATGCCAAATATGGTTAATGCTATTTAAAACTATATTTTATGGGTTTATAAGAAAGGCATTGAGCATTTTAATTTCATAGCTGAGGGAAACGAGGCACTGAGAAACCAAGAAACTTGGCCAAGTTTACAGTTAAATAACAGAATCCCAAAGAGATTAACTCCAGATTATGTGCTGTGCAAGCAGATTAAGAGGAATTTAAAAAGGGAGTCTTTCATAATGGATTATCAAAAATGGATTATTTGATATGCTCTGGGAAGTTTTTCCAAGATATTTTATTAGAAATTTTGAAGTTAATACAAGAGCAAGGCCTGCAGAGGTGGCTTGCACCCTGAAGTAGGGAAGTGCCAGGAGGTAAAGTCAAAGAGACAGTGAATGGGTGGAAACTATAAAAGTCAGAGTACGCAAGCATTAACAGAATGTTTGGGATGATAAAATAGTCATTAGAATTTAGAGAGAAAACTGACATTATCCAATGTAAGCTTTAAAAGGACTCTTGGTTGATGTTGTAGACAACAGACAAATATTGAAGTGATAATGTTCCGAGGACTGCAATTGTAATTTAGGTGAGAAACAGTGAAAGTTTGAACTGGGGTAATATCATTGAAGATGGTTGGGTGAGACATGATCAGGTTCTGGATAAACTTTTAAAAGACCAGATGATGACCAGGGATTTAGCTGCCACCTGCCTCACAGGCACAAGGTGCTGAGTTCGATCCCCTGTACAAAAACAAAACAAAACAAAACAAAAAAAGTAAATAAATAAAAGAACAGATGACTAGAAAGAATGGAACAAATAAATTTTGTAAGTAAGAAAATGAGTACAGTTCAGAAAACCCTAAAAGTTTGGGCCAGGGAAGCTGGAAAACGAAAACGGAACTGCCATTTAAGGAGGTGAAGAACCATAGATGAGGAGCAAGTTCAAGGGTCTGTTTGAGAAAAATTAAGATTAATGAAATTATTGGATATGTAGATAAGAATGTTAAATGTGTCATTAAGTTTTCAAACCTGTATCTCATGAGAGAATGAGGCTGGAGTCACACATTTGAGAGCTAACAACATACGGATTGTATTTGAACCCGTAGGTCTACTTTAAACAGTTCAAAACCCACACTTTCATTTTTGTATTTTTTTATAAACTGATTCATTTTGAACCATGTAAGAAGCTGGCAAAAAGTAAATAAACAAATATTAGTATAATTTTAAATAATATTTAATATTAATAAATAATATGATTCAAATATTATTAACCAAAAATTATATTTTACTACATTTAGATTATGCAAAGATGAAATTATTTTAAATGGTTAAATGAAGAATACGAATTCTTCTGTAGAGAAATGCACTTATTTAAAATTATATAATTTTTACTTTCTAAAGTATATTACACAGTAAGAAAGTTGTAATTACTTTAGAAAATGCTGTAAATTTTATAACTTCATTTCAAATTTTATCAGGCTCTGGTGTACAGAGTAAGCCTAATAAAGATTTTTGCAAAAGAAAGAATGAATGGAAAGAGAGAGGAAGGACCCAAAGACAGGAGGAAAAGAAAGAGAGGACAGGAAAAGGATACGGAGGGAGGGAGCAAAAAAGGAGAGAAGAAGGCTGGATTACTCTAGTGGGCTTTCATTCTTTGTGAAAGCAGACATGCATAGGGACCCTATTGTTTTAACTGGCACCTGGGCAATTAGATGAAACTGAGACAGCAAGAAAATAATCTAGATGAGGATGAATTTAGATTTCCTAAAGTCACTCCTAGTAGACAGAATGAACACCCTATAATTCTTAGTCAGTGTACACACAGAAATTTCATTTTTCCTTTGCTTTTGATATTCAACAGAAATTGTGCTTTATCATTCTCTCAACTAAAATACCCTTTCATCACCTTCTGATCCAATACTTTTTGATCTCCTTTGAGACTAAAATTCCTTTATTGCTTCTTTAATATTGTAACCACAAAGGCAGAAAGAGGTCATGTAAGCTTTGCTTGGAAAGAGAAATTCTCTTCTGGAGACTAGAACCTAAGCTGAAGGAAAGACACACTGGCTCACTTCAGTAGTCATGAATTCCAATCTGAAGTGAAGTGTTTTCTCTGCACAACAAAGGAACACAGTATAGTGACACTCAAAGTGCATCGTGGGTAATTGGGCTTATGTAGGCCAAATCCCTACCTAACTAGAATTTATAAAATTGATTTCCTGGGTAAAACGTTCTGAGTTTTAAACCCAATGTTTTGAAATTTATTTTTATAATATTACACATTTCCTGTGAGGTTTGCTGTACTGGCCCTGCACTGCTGTACTTATTTATTCGTTTATTTGTTTATTTATAACAGGGATTGAACTCATGAGCTTGCACTTGCCAGGCAGGTGTGACACCACTGAGCTACATCCTTGGCCCTGCTGTACCTTTTTGTGACGAAGAACATGTTAAATTGTATGATGGTAGAAGAATATATATGTGAGTTTTCCATTTTTTTCTAAGCATAAATTTGATTAACAAATGATTGCTTAGCCTTTCTATGGGGAGCAAATATCTCGTAGGGTGTAAATATATAAATGAAAGTTGAGAAGCAAAGAATTTGAAGTAACAGGCTATCAAAAAACAAAACAATAAATGTCTAGAATCTGAGGATTGGGGGGGAGGTTTTAAGAATATGGCTTTATAAATGATAAAGTTATATCAGAGTCATGGGGACAAATGGAGAAAAGGGGACAAAGGAGCTCAAGACTTGTGAAGAGTACAGTCAATTGCTTAAGAATGTTGCCTAAAACTTTCCTTGCTAATTTGTAGCTAGGTTATGAAGAATGGGATTATATGAATATGAGAGCTGATATTAAACATCCAGTACATTCTTATTATAAATTATAATCCAAAGAATCACCTCTTATTATTATCAAGGAAATTTCTGCCTGAAATTGCTCTTTTTATTTCTAAAGATGGATATCCCCAATTAGTTCCTTTTCACTGTCAATGATCATTTCTTTCTTGACTCTGAGGATTACCACAGTGCTATATTTATTTTTAAAGTAAATTTATAAATTAATTATTCAATATTTCCTTTTGCTTCTTTGCACCAGATGATGAATCCAGTGATTCTACTGGAGCAATTGAGTTCTCTTAGACTATTCAATAGTCTCTCTCTGAGAGTGATCTGGCTTTATCATTTTAATCATTTTAAACTAAACTGGACAAATCACTAGTGAATGCACCTTGAAAGGCTGTCTACTAGCTGCATACTAAATAGTCTACTACAGCAGCACTTTTCTCTGTATTATTTTGTTACAAGTGACAGCCATCTTGCTATTGCAAAAATAAAAACTTAAGGCCACTCACAGTGTTCACTCTCAAATCACTTATTTCTAAGAAATCTGAATATCAAGAAGCTATCTTGGTTTGATTGCTCCTAATATTTAAAAAAGCAATTGAATTAGTGTATTTTGATACATCAGTGCTTGGAGGTATTATGGAATACACATTTGAATTAACTACAGAATGGGAAGAATAAATTCTTTGACATTTCCAGTAGCATGAAATACCGTTAACGTTTGTCACCTAAATCCTCCAGCAATTCGCAATTCAGATGGACAAGAAATGCATATTAGAATCTGTGTGTAGTTTTGGAGTTGAGGGCTCTGGCAAAGCAGTATCTCCTCTACCCACTCTTTGCGAACTTCACAGCAGTTCAATAATCACTGCTTCATCCATATATCTGCAATCAAGACTTACTATAGTGATTTTGCTCCAAAATATTTGTTTCTAGCTCTTTCATTTGAAATTAATACACTATATGATTGTTTCCAATGGACACAGTTATTAAAAAGAGAAGCAGAACTAATCTAACTGGCACTAAATCTTTAACACACAGCAGTTTTTTAAAAGCTACCATATTATAACAACTCTATGCAATTTACAAACTAATGAATCAAATGACAGCTCTTCCACTGTTTCCCTGAATAACTTGCACAGCTGATATACGCAGTCAGTAAAACTGAATATACAGCTTTGGTCATTCAAACTTGTCTTCTTCTGATAGGAAACAGTTTTGAGGTGGAGTAGCTCTTATTTTTTTTTTTAGGTTTTGGTTTTGGTTTTTGTTTTGCTTTTGTTTTTGTTTTTTGAGACAGGGTCTCACTGTGTAGTTAAGACTGACCCAGAACTCACTATGTAGCCCAGGCTGGTCTTGAACTCACAGCAATCCTCCTGTCTCAGCCTCCCGGGTGCTGGAATTACAGGCATGCACCACCACACCCAGCTCTGGAGTAGCTCTTTGTAGATTAACTGGTGTAAGATGAACCATCACTTTTGTAGAATATACTGTTAAGGTAGAATTTCTGGTACTTTGCTACTTTTGATAATCTACTTTTCACCCTAAATCCCTCTGTGTCAATTGCCTTTCCTTCATTACTTTAGATCTCTTAGGTCCATGTCAATTTATTCCATTTGTTTCTTGTTTATTTGTGGGATGGAGTCAAATAACTGCTCATTTCTATAGAATGAAAATGTGAGTATTAGATCCTTAAGTATCTATGACAAATGATTCCTTCGATCGGTTGTTGTTCTTGCCATCTAGTTCATGAAGTATCAGGTTTTAGAACCTTAAGATAATGCCACCTTTTACCAGGTATGTGGATAATAGAGTGCTAATTGACACCTTTCATTGCAGAAGTATTCTGACAGCTAGAAATAAAATTTGATACTTAGACATAAAGAAATTCAATGTGATTTTACAACTGGATAGTCCTCCAAAATGAGATAAATGTGCATTCTTTCAAAATAATGTACAACAGGAAAAGTATGTAATTAAAATTTAATAGAATTAGAAAACAGCATTATACAGTTTAAATCCAAAGATCATGTACTTCAAAAAAGATCAATGGTCCTTTATTTGAAAAACTCCTTTTTGTTATATCCTTTGCTTAAATGCATCTAATTGCAATAACTCAAAAAGAAGTACATTCTATACATTGTTAATAATATTTCCTAATTAAGAAGATAATGCATGTTTATTGTACCATTTTCAGAAAACAGAGAAACAGGGTCATATAGCAAGATGTTAATTTACACTTTGTTCTTAAAATATTTTTTCCCACCCCTATTCAAAAACAGCAGCTAAAACTCTTTGTTCTTTCTTACTGGAAAAAGATTTCTGTTACCAAGGTAAGAGTAGAAGTTTTTTTTGCAGACAACTTCATTTCCAGGATTTAGTTTTTGGAAGCTTGAGCTCCCGAGGCAAGAAGCTAATGTTAGAAAAAAAAATGGATTGAGCTTTTAAGAACATAGTGGCTGCAATTGACCTACAACTGTGAAAAGATCACAAAAGAGCTACCAGATCTTGGATAGGAAAGGAATTAGGACACATGACAACTATTTTTTGTGCCTTACAGAGGGTGAAAGGGCTAAACAGGAAGTAGGATGTATTAAAACTACTTTGAAACCATAGGAAAAAAATAGAGCTGTTAGGCTTTGATGGATCATGGAGATATTTGCAAAGAACATCTCCCCTTCACATTGTAGACTTTCTGGGACACCAAAAGCAGAAGGCTTCCCAAACACATTATGACTAATGTGTTGCTTCTTCTTTTGTGTATCAAATTTGACAAAATATTTCACATAGCTTGTAGTAGGGTAATGTTGGTAATAATTACAGAAGCAGAATTTCTTAGCAAGAATGGGGTTTGGAGTTAGATTATATTGTAATTAAGTAGTATGACATTTCTAGCATATGTACAGGTGTACAGTTGTAGTGTGAAACTCACTTTCTCTATATGTGTATAGAACCAAAATAGACTCATGAGTCTATTTCTGTTATGGAACTAAAGAAATGGATAAGAAAAGAAACTGATAGCTGTATTTTTAAAATGAGTATAAATTGAAAACATTTAGTACACAGTTTGTTTTCATAAAGACATTTCTCTTGCATTTGTGCAGTTAATGCAAAAATTGTATAGCAGCATGGCAATTTCAGAAATCATTTCATTACCAAAGCACTGTTTAGTTCAGAATTTCTTTCCTTTTTACACATTCATTCTTGACAACTGTAAATTAAATTAAGTTGAGGTTTCAAAGTTTGTTCTCAGAACCCAGGTAATATTTACAATGTTGATATGCATACAAAAGAAGCCACATAAGTAAATTTTTATTTATAGAATTTAGATTTTTGGAATGATTATTGTTTGATTAATTTACAAAGCAGTTTAGCTCAATGTGTTTAGATAAAGCTTTATTTTCTTATGGAACAAATAACAGTTCTAAATTTCAGAGAATCCAACTTTTCCAATTGTTCCAATTTTGGAAAGAGTAAAAAACTGCAGTACTTGTTTCAGATATATTATTTTTATACATGCATATGTGAACATATATTCATGTGTGTATATAAAATACATTAAGCACGGGATAATGGCATATATTAGGAGACTGAGGATGGTTCAAGCTGAGTGGACAAGAATGGTCTCTTAATATGCCTCCTGCTATGTTAATATTTTAATGCTAAAAGTCTCTATTTCACAAAAATGAAAGAACATCAAACTTTTCCTTATTTTCCTAGTGGAAAAGATAAACTTTCCTATGTATTAATAACTTTCAGTAAAAAAGTTGTGCCCTTTAACCCTTTAAGTAAGTTGACTTTTTTTCTTAATGTACAAACATTGAATTTGACAATGAAAACAGGATTGTGAACAAAGTGAGAACTCCCTCTTGTGTTCAGAGTTGCTCTGCTACACTATGAGAGACAGAGAAGGAGAGAATGAAAAAGACGGAGAGAGACAGAGAGAGAGGGGGGCTAGGGATTTAGCTCTGCGAGGTGGTTCCAAAGCCTGGGGGGAGGGAGGGAGAGAAAGAAGGGGAGGAGACTGGAGGGGGTGGAGGCAGGGGGGGAGAGAGGAGGAGAGAAGGAGGGAAGGAGGGAAGGAGGAAGGGAGGAAAGGAAGGAAGGAAAAAGGGTAAGGGAAGGGGGAGAAATAGTTTAAGAATTCTCTGCTTTCTTTTGAGCAGACAGCTAGTTTAGTTGCCCATTCTGTTCTGTGTCACAAGTATGTAGGGAGACTTTGGCAATTACTGACACAGACGCTACCAGCCAGGCTATTTTATGACTTCAACTCAAAATCACTGAAATGCCAATCTTGATCTTACAAATAACTGCCCTTCTCTTTGTGCATCTTGATGCAAACGGAAATAGGCATGTAGGTATGCTTCCAAAGAGCAAGCATTAATACTATGCAACTGACAGTAAGTACCTTCCTTCTTGAAATTTGAGTTCTGTGGAAGCATATGTTATTCATCAAAACACAGTTGATTTCATATGTTATAATTATAGAGGGGCAAATAAGCTTAAAATATCTCCCATTACCGATGACTCTTGAGTGAGGTGAACAAAACCTTCATCCTCCTTTTGTCTCTTTTCTGTTTCTTAGAGCCTATCTTGAAGTTAGTACTACTTTTATTTAAACAAAGGAAACTTTAATGTATATTTATCTGTTTGTTAAAACTATAGTGTTGTTATGATTTGTTAGTGTTCTTTTTGAGTGGAGGCAAGGCAGAGAAATTAATTAAATCATCTACATGGAATTCAATGTGGGTGCGTTCTTCTTGTACCAAATATCACCACAGCATTCCCTGGGAGTTGAGTGTGCATTGCTTAAGGGTGGACAAAGTGAAGCTTCTGAAGGTAAAATGATGTTCCCTGACAACCTCTCTCTTGGGTTTTTGGCTTGATTTGGGGGTCCATTAGCAGAGGCATCACTCTGCTTTGTATCTCTGGATGGTCCTTTGTTTCTCTGTGTAGAAATGTTACTTTTCATAGGCCTTAGTTCTTAACACCAGCATGACATAATGCTACTGGATATCTTGAGAACACTTTAGATGGGCTTTCAATGATGCTTTCTTCTTGAACCACATATTTTAAGAACTGGTTATATATAGATAATGGAGGAAATAATGTTTTGCCTGATTCTTATCTAAAATAATTTAAAAAGTCCCTTGCTGCCAGGGATTCAGCTCAGTGGTTCCGCTGCCTGCCTCCCAAACACAAGGTCCTGAGTTCAATCCTTGTTACCAAAAAAAAAGTCCCTTGTTAGACAATTCTAAACTTTCTCTCATGTACAATATAGATTTGTATTGTTACTTATTAAAAAAAACAGTGTTCTAGTGGTCATTCAGCAGAACATGAAAACAAACAAAAACTATCTTACAGAAAAAAGGTCAAGAGAGGTTTTTAGATCATGTGTGGTGTGCAAACAAATCATTTTAAATAATTAAACTTAGTAAATGGTTTGTATTCAGTAGTTAGTAATTCTCTGCTAGACATGTTAGCAAGCAAGTCTGCGCTTTGACCTGAAGTGTCCTCAGACCCTGCCTTCCTAAAGCTTTTTTTTTTAACTGAGAATTATAACTCAGAGTGGTGTGAACCTGAAATTACCTGTGTCCTGCCACCCTCAGTTTCTCCAGGGAAAGTCAGGTCATATTAGTAAGTACCCTTTATAGAGAAAGGAAGCTAAAGAAGCATAAATTAAAGGCTGAAGGGAATTGCTAAGAAGGAAGAGGAAATTCTCATTTCACCTCCAGTGTATTGTTGTAGGGATTAAATGAGATGGCTCAAATAAAGAGCTTTGTGCAGTGTTGGGCATGTAACAAATGTGCAATAAATATTAAGTGGGGATTAGAATGTCAGTTTAATATATTTTCCCCTTTCTTCCTCTCTAATTTGGAACCACTGCCCACAAAATAAGTCAAGAGAAATGTTAGTTTTGTGTCTAACAGGCTAAAAAGAAAATATAAGTTTGGCTTGTAGACAAAAAACATTAACATTATCCCCAAGCCTCCTGCAAGTATATAACTTGGAAATACATTCAAGGAAAGTTTGAGTCTATAGAGCCTATCTCCTTACTTGGAAACACTGTCTCATATTGGTCTAGGGCCAATAGCAAAGGAATAAGAAGAATAAAGTTCCAATGATTGCCACAGTTTAATAAAAAAAAATAGACTAATGAATTTCACTCACCAAGTCACTGGGGGTATAACTCTGGTCATAATCTCTATCTGGCTGGGGGCGTTTCTCAGTGAGAAGAGGATGTGCTTAGCATGTGTGATGCTCCCCACCCCCCACCCCCCCCACACAAAAATTCTCTATATGAATGTATGAGATTAAGGGGAATAAGACCCACTCCCTAGTATTAACTATTTCTAATACTAATATACAAATTTACTGTGTTTCTATTACTTGCTTATTCATCTAAAGATTTAGAAATAAGGCAAATACATGAATTCAAGGAATTCAGTAGAAACTACATTTGGAAACAAGGGAAATCTAACATTCCTCTTGTATACATTATTGTGACATTAAGGATGTTTTTCACCACATTTACCAACAAATTGTTGTCTGCCTCCACTTTCTTAATTGACTTTCTGGTTTTCTGCTGCCAAGATTCATGGTCCATACTAAAGTAAGTGAGTTCTCAGAACAAAACAAAGTAAAAGAGAGTAAACCTTGTTTATACTCTGGAGACCTTGAAGTTAATGTGTGTAAAAATTGGTCATTTTGTGTTTAGAACATTTCATAATGTATAAATGTATGGAGGCTTCCACAGTACGCCATAAATATGTACAATTTGTATGTATGAATAAAAGCAGAAGTAAAAATAAATGGTCATGAGTATTCATTCAAGGACAATAAATTCTAAACAGTGGTCCCTTTTAAATGTGTCAAAATCTACTGCAACAGGAGAAAGATAAGGGAGAACTGCAGGGAAGGGCAGCATCTTACTTATGGTATTAAGACCTTACGTTCAGATGCGGGGATTTTGGAAGAAAATTAATTCATGGCTGAGTTCAGAGCTACATGTCCTGTTAGAAGGTGGGTCCCAGTTGAAGACAGGTCACTGGAAACATGACCTTGAAGGATGTATCTCCCATCCTGGTTCAGCCTTTCCTTCTGCTTCCTGGCCACAATGACCTGAGCAGCTTTCCTCCATCCAGTTTCCCACCATGTCTTTCTTGGAGCCTGCCAACCATGCACTGTAACCATGAATAGAAATAAACTTCTTTAAATTGTAGGAAAATAAAGTGACTAAGACAGTGCATGAAAAACAAGACTTCTTTCAGGCAACAGCATAGAAAGGGGCTAGTCACTAAAGAAATGTGATAGGAGGAATTTAAAAGAAGAACATTTTAAAGTTAATTTTAATTAAACCAGTAAAAACATATGTAAGGTAGAGGACAAGAATCACAGCAAGGAGGCATTGTGTGACTCTGGTTTTAGGGCAGGAAGGAAGGTGAAGGAGTGTTTGATTGGGTAAAGCACTAACAATGATAGGTGAATAAGTTTAAAGAATGGTGAAGGGAAATAAAATAACTTGACCTGACTTTTAATTAACTTTTTTTCACTTTAACTTAAGGTTATCCATTTAACCATTTTACTATGTATAATTCAGTGGCATTTAATACATTAACAATGTTGTACAAGTTTTGGAATTACCTAGGTCTGAAACATTTTATCACATTAGAAAACCCAATATCCACTAAATAATCATTATCCATTCTGTCCAGCCCTGAGTTTCTGGTAAGCATTAATCTGTTTTCTGGTTCTATGTATTTATGTAAATATTTCATATAAATAGGTTGTATGCCTTGTTCCTAAAAAGACATGTGGAAGTCTCATAGGATTTCTATGTGGTTTGTTGCCCAAGAGTTCACGTGTAGGAAGCTTGATCCCCAGGGTGGGGGTGTTGGGAAACAGTGCAGAACCTTTAAGAGGTGGACCCTAATAAGAAATCAATGGGGACTGAACTTCAAAGACATTAAAGTAGTTCTCTTAGGACCTTTCACAAGAGTAAGTTGTTAAGAATAAGTTGAACCCTAGAATTAGATTCTGGCTTCTTATTTGATGATGTGATCCCTCACTCCCACACACCTACATGGCATCTGCCATTATACCCTCACCATAGGCCAAATCCATATATTTACTTGAAGGTAGGCAAACCTGAGTTGAGTAAACCTTTATATTCCATAAAGTTAATCTGTCTTGGGTATTTTGTTACAGTAACAAAGACCCATCTAACATCTTTGAGTGAAGAATCACCCTTAGTTGTTCACTATATACTGAACTATATCTTAATTGCATTATATGTATTATAATTATTTATTCCTATCTTTACCTTTAGTGTTTTGGGACAAGAACTTGTCTTACTTATTTTTGCCTTTTTATGTAACTAACTTATCAGTAACTTATACTAACTTATCAGTAAGTTTTTACTGGCTAAGTAGATAAATAAATGGATAAGCCAAGTCTAGTTCCCCAATTTCCTAACATATAATATCATCATTCAGCAATAGTACCAATTCTTACCCATGCTAGTCTAGAGATAGATGAATGGTCATTTCAAGCTGAAAGTCAATGTTATGTTCATAGCAGAAAATTATTTTTTTATTTTACTTATTTAATTATTTATGCATTGCAGTAATAGGAATTGAGCCCAGAGTTTTAACTCTGAACTTCATTCCAAGAGCCTTTTTAGTTTTTATTTTTTTAACAGCAAGTTCCTAAACTGCCCAGACTGGACTCATACCTACAATCTTACATTTTAACTTTGAATTTTGCTTTGTACATTCATATATTTGCTTTGGTTTGTTTATGTTAATGTCACTTATGTCTAGCTAGGTAGTATACTTTTGCTTTTAGAAATTCTCGTTTGGCCCAAATTACTCCATCTTAAAGAAATACTGAATACATTATCAAAACAAAATGTAACTCTTTTTAGAAAGACAATGATTGCCTAGAAATTCAACAACATATCTAGAAAAAATGCATAAAGGTTTGTTAAATCTATGGGGTTATGGCGAGTTAAATGCAATGTATCCAGCATTCATTGAATGCCTACACTGTGCACAACACAGACATACATCCTTCATGAGATTTAAAGGACAGATATAATTTTAGTCCTCAGATTTCTTAACAAAGTACATATCTACAGAATCAAGCACAGCCCAAGACATAATAAACAGAATACAGTATATTTTTGGCTGGGACAAAAGTGCAAACATGTATCTTAAAGGCACATAAGTAGGAAGTATTAATTCTGTGAGAAGTAAAACTTTAGCTTCAAAGGATAATGGCTACTTGAGCTGGCTTGTCTTAAGACATAAATGACAAAAGGTGACCTTTATTAAATAATGCCTATAATTCTTGTTCTCTGTTAAGAACCTTACATATTTCAACTCATTTATTTAATACTCATAGACTCATAATCATGCTTAGAGATAAGACTATCATTACCATTTGACAGATAAAAGAGTTGAAGTTCAAAAAAGCTAACTATATATGTTTAAGGTCACAGTTTCAAAAGAAAACACCAGAATTTAAATCTAAGTGAAGTTTATAATAAATTCCAAATTGTAGATTCATTTTTGTTTCTGTATTATCTCACAATTTTTTATCTCAATAATAGAGTTACTACACATCCTATTTCTGTAGAACACTTAACAACTGCCTCATTGAGAGATGAAGAATATGATCAGTTGACCTAATAAATCTCAGAGTGTGAATAAAGCCTCCTCAGGAATCTCCCAAACACAGCTGCGTGCCCAGACTTTTTTGACATGTCCTTAATTGGTTTAAGTATATGATCTTCTTGCAGGGGCTATCTTGGCTTTGCTTTACCTGTCTTCTTCCTCTTGTGAATCTGATTTGACCAAAATCCAACAAACAAATAAGTCACATATGCAGGCAAATGTGTCTGTTTGTGCATTATTTCCTTTGATTAAAATGCAATAATTTAACATCAAGTCCTCTTCTTAAAAATAACTATGACCTTAATATTGGCTCTAAGGCCAATATTATATTTAGAATCTGACTGGATGTCAAAAGAGGAAAATATGATATTCAAACCCTGTTTTGCTACAGCCAAAACTCAATGGAAGACTTTTATCTGGGAAAAAGAAGAAATAACTGAGAAAAAGTGTTATATTTATGCTTTCCAACTGAAGGATTTTTACCACTTACTTTCCAAAAGGAATGACATCGCTCTACTTTCTTAGTTGGTAAGCATTCCAAAATACTAAAATATATGATTATGTACAGGAGAAGACTGGAAGTCACAACATCCTAAGAAAGCCAGAAAAAATTTTTGAACACACAGTTAAACATTATGAATTAGTAAAACTCCCATGGTGAAATTAAAAAATATCCTTTAAGGAGTCTTTTAATACTCACCAATAATTACAATATAAACTTTCAAGAAATGATGTGGTCTGTGAAATACTGCCAAAACTTTTGCTACAACCAATTCAGATATCACTAATCAATTGTACATACTTCCATCACGGAATGTGTGTGTGTGTGTGTACATAATACTGAAGACCCTTATCCTAATTCCCTTGTGTTCTTTTCTCCTAAAGGACAGGGAAATTTCACTTTATTATTTTCAATATAGACATTTCCTTAAGTATAGGTTGATCCAAATTAATTTACCAAGCCACCTTTACAATATAGATTCTACTATATTCAAAATATGTTATTCTCATATCTAGCATTTTAAGGGAATTGTGAAATATAAAAGAAAGTTCATAACAGCTAATATTGACTTTTAAACTTGGTAAGAGTAAATCATATTTTGAATAATAAAGTCTATATATAGTAGGACAAAATTTTCCCAAAGTTAAATACAGAGAGAATACATTATGGAATATATTTAATATTTTGAGGATCACTGTCATGTTAAAAAATATTTAGTAGTCAGCTAAATTTCTAAACTAATTGCACTTTTAATAAATAATACACCATAAAAAGAATGAAATTCAGTGTTTTTTGAGTGTCTCTTTTTAATGTCAGGAAAAGAATTTTTAGATCAGTACTCTTGAGTTGTAATGCAGTTTCACAGTTAGTGGTTATCACTGAGCCTTACAGCAGAAAGCAAACAGATGAAGAACTAAAGAAACATAGGTAAAGAAACTTCAACATGTGTTGTTAGTATTCATTGTTAACTATTTAATTCACAGTGCTTAACATATAGCACTTTCTTTCAAAAATGTGTTTCCTTTCATAATAACTTTTGGAATAAATGTTTGTGTAATCATCGCATGTTTTATGATATTATGATATATTACATTGTTATGTAATGTTAATTTAAAAAATATGTCAGTGAAAATTTTCAGCTAAGGGTGCAATCTCATCATAAGATAGTGTTTAAATAAATCATCCAAGCTTCTCCCTTATCACTAGGAAATGATAGAAAAAAACATTTGATTGCCAAATAAACTAGTATCTATAAAATACTGATAATTTCACTGGAAATAGAGCAATAGATTTTTCCCTAACATTATGCAAAGGCTACCATCATGCCTTTTCCCAGTGTTAACACTGGGACATTATAGAAATTGCAAACATTCAAGCATCAAAAGATACTCCATCAATAGTGCAGAAAAAAAAACTGAGAGAATGGCAAAGAATATTTGCAAATCTTATATTTCATAAGGGCTTGTTATCTACCATTTATAGAAAAGAGAACTAAGCTCCACAACAAAATATAAACAATCCAATAAAAAATAGGCAAAAATTTTGAACTGACATTTCTGAAGAGGTTACACATTGCCAAAAAAAAAAAAAATACGTAAAAAGATCAGCACCAGGCATTATTACAGAAATACAAACCAAAATCACAAGTGAATCCATCTATATTCACTAGGTTAATTGTTACAAAAAAAAAAAAACAGAAATAACAAATATTGGCAGGGATGTAGAGGAATTAAAACCCTAGCACCGTATTACTGGGAGTGCAAAATAGCATAAGCAACATGGAAAGCAATATGGCAGTGGATCAAAAAATATGCATATACATGGCTCAGAGAACAAGTAGAATAATTTAAATTTTTTAATTTTAAAAATTTAAATATTTTTAAATTTAACAATTATAAACTTAGTAATTTTAAATTTAAATTCTTTAAAAATATACCTAAAATATAATATTGAACTGTAGGGAAAAAGGAAAGAGAAATTTTAGAAGGAAGCCAGATTAAAAATATATATTGAGGGAGGGGGATTTAGCTCAGTGGTTCCACTGCCTGCCTCACAAGCACAAGGTCCTGAGTTTGTTCCCCTGTACCAATAAATAAATAAATAAATATTGAAAAATAAGAGTAACAATTTCAGAAGATCATGAAAGCAAGAAGAGGAGAGCAGCAGCTGGGGATTTAGCTCAGTGGCACCACATCTACCTTGCAAGTGCAAAATCCTGAGTTTGATCCCTAGTGCAAAAAATAAAATAAATAAATAAATAAAACAATAAGGCAATATTTAGAATGTTAAAATAAAAAAATTGTGTCTATTTTGCTCACTAGTAAACTTTAACTTTACTTAAATTATCTTTCAAAGGTATGGGAAAAGTGTTTCACACAAAAGAAAAACAGGAAATTGATTGCCACCCTTCCTTCCTGGTGAGAAATGTTGTATCTTTCAAAGCAAATAAAATAATATAGGTCAGAAATTTGGTTTTACATACATAAGGGAATAGATATAAAGAATAGATACTGATAGTAAAATATATTTTCTTATTTTTAATTTATCAAAAAAATAACTGTTTCCTAAAGTAATAATTATAACAATATATAAGATGATAGTAACATAAAAACAAATGGAAGGTCACAAGGAATTTGAGGGAGACATTGGGGGACCTCAGTCATAGGTAGGTACAGAACTATAATATTATAGAGTTATTAGAAGGTGGATAAAAATATACTTTGCAAGTTCTAAAGCAATTATTAAAGTAATAATGAAAAAGCAAAGCCGGGCATGGTGGCACAGGCCTGTAATCCCAGCACTCAGAAGGCTGAGGAAGGAGGATCACTGCAAATTCGAGACCAGCCTGGATTACATAGTAAGATGCAGGTCAGTCTCAACTACATAGTGAGACCCTGTCTCAAAAAAAATAAATAAATCAAAAATAAAAATAATAAAAATAATGATAAAAGCAAGCATGTTTAGCATCCAATGAAAGGAAATACAATGAAATAATATGAAGCTTTTATTTAAAACTAGGGAAGATAAAAAGCAACAAAAAATAAACAAATAAAAAGAATGATACATATTAAAATAATCAGTGATCACTTTATATAAAAATAAAAACTTCAATTGAAAGACAAAGACTGATAAAATTAACTTAAAGCAGACTCAACTACATGTTGTATATAAGAAATCTACTTCAAATGTACAGCATGCAATGGAGTTTGAGTGCATAGTACTTTCCTAGAAGCACCGCATTTACTCTTTGCTTTGTTTGTTCACTTTACTCATTGTCTTAATAAATGAATACATATTAACAAAATTAAAATTTTACTGAAATTTTAAGTTGTTAGACAAGAAGTTAATTGCTATTGGTTTAGATCTAAAAGGTCCCCCACAAGTCTCAGTGTTTGGAAGCCAACTGGATTATGAGGTTAGTGTTCCCATCAGTGGCTTTAACCATTCATAGCGGAATATGCTTTTAGGAGGTGGGGCCTTGTTGGAGGAAGGTACTGAGGGCCTTAGATACTGAGACAGATACTGAGGGCATGCTTTCTGGTCACCATAGGTCAAGCAGCTATCCTCTGCCAAGCCCTTCCACCATTCTCTTTCTGCCTTGGAGCCCACTGACCATGGACTAAGCCCAGTGGAAACTTCTCCTCTTTCAAGATGTGAGTATCTGGTACTTTGTCCCAGCAGTGGGCAAACTGATTAATATAATTAGCTGCAATCATTCAGACTTAATATGATGTTACAAAAAAGATATTTGGAGACAAGCGGCTAATCTTGCAAAGCTCTCTGAAAAGATTATAAAGCTTAGAATCAGAGAGATCTGCACTCACTCCCCCTCTACTACCCACTGACTGGGCCAAATGAGATAAGTTTAATATCTATGAAACTCATGGTAATATGACACATGTCTATCTGTTTTATTTATTATGAAAAAAACAGTTTTTTTAAAAAATCTGGTCAATGTTATGAGTTACATAATATAAACACCAATTATTTTAAAGTTTAGTGAAAATTTATGTGACACTCAGTGTCTTGTGTATAGTAGGTATTAAAAATGTTTTATTTACTCATCTCTTTTCTCCTCAAATAAATCATAAGATAGCTGCCTACTCCTTTTTGTTCAACTGTCTCCAAATTTGAAAAGCTCCTAATGTTAATGAAATATTATCTTTGGCTGCCCAACTATCTGAGAGTTTCCTCATAGTAACCCACATTTGATAGTGTTTAGCAGTTTACAAAGTGAGTTTGCATATATTACTTTAGTGAATACATTTTGTAATTGAGCACATTTTACAGATAAAGGAAATGAGCTCTGAAAACTGCTCGCTCATGTGAATATGATGTACTGCTTATGTTCACTTTGGGAAAAGTTATAAAAATTTTGCTTCCTGGAGCCAGGGATGTAGCTCAGTGGCAATGTGCCTGCCTGGCAAGCACAAGGTCCTAATTTCAATCCCCAGTATGGAAAAAAAAAAGCATTAATCATTACTAACATTAAAAAAAATGTTTTTCTTCCTTGTGAGTGGAGGATCTTTGAAGTTCCTTGGAAAATAGTTTCATCAGGTCTGATATTATTGATGCTTTAAAAAATATTAATTTACTTAATTGATTTGTAAATTAAGTCCTATGTCTTGTTCTTTTGTTTTATATTAAGTAATGCTTATAGAATTATACCTGGATCCTATGCCTGCATATTTTCTCTGCTTTTATTTGATTTTCATTTTTTAATGACTAAAAATAACGACTGTTTTTTCATGTACTCATTGGTCATTTGTGTTTCTTTCGAGAAGTGTCTATTAGTCTATACCTCATTTTTTTCATTGAGTTTATTGGTACTTTTTAAACATACAGTACAGTTACAGGAAGGGTAGAGGAAAGGAAAGAAGGGAAAAGAAAAAATGTGGGAAAAAGATAAAATGGAAAAAAAGTCCTTGTACATAGGGGAGGGTGAAGGGGGTGAGGAGAGGGGAGGGGTGTGGGGAAGAAATGAGAACCAAGATCTGTCATGTAAAGGTACAAGATCCCAATGATGAATGTACTTACTCTCTGCTTTTATTTGGTTTTATTTCTGAACAATGTTTCAATTTGTACAACACAGAGACTTGTGTCTAGATATCAAAACTATTCCTTTATGTCTATAAAAGCAATTAAAAATGCATAAACTTTGTGAGAAAACTGAAATCAATAAAATTTTTTCTACAAATTCTAAACCATGTTTGTGGTAATTTGTGGTTCGCTATTTAATAAGCTATTTCATCTGTTATCCATGATTTTTAAAAAATGTTTCTCTTAAGAAATTGATGCAATAAAGGTAGGAAAGAAACTGTCATTATTTGCTGATGATGTGATACTCTACATTGAAGATCCAAAAAACTCCACCAAAAGACTTCTAGACTTAATTGACAGATTCAGTAGAGTATCTGGATACAAGGTGAATACCCAAAAATCAATAGCCTTCTTATACACGAATAACAGACACACAGAAAGAGAAATAAGGGAAAAAATTCCTTTTACAATAGCATCCAAAAAAATGAAGTATCTAGGAATCAATCTAACAAAAGAAGTGAAAGATCTCTACACTGAAAACTACAGCACTCTGAAAAAAGAAATTGCAGAGGATATAAAAAAATGGAAAGATATCCCCTGCTCCTGGGTAGGAAGAATCAACATAGTGAAAATGGCCATACTACCAAAACTGCTATATACATTCAATGCAATGCCAATTGAAATTCCAACACTATATTTCACAGAACTAGAAAAAAGAATCCAAAAATTCATTTGGAACCACAAGAGACCTAGAATAGCAAAAGCCATTATAGGCAACAGTCACATGGCACCAGGTGTAACAATTCCCAATTTGAAACTATACTACAAAGCCACTGTGATAAAAACAGCATGGTACTGGCAAAGAAATAGGCCTGAGGATCAGTGGAACAGACTGGAAGACACAAAAACAAATGCAGATGTACTCAGCTACCTCATCTTTGACAAAGGAGCTCACCATCCTCAGTGGAGGAAAGATAGCCTCTTTAATAAATGGTGTTGGAAAAACTGGATGTCAACCTGCCACAGATTAAAATTAGACCCTTATCTTTCGCCATGCACTAAATTAAAATCCAAATGGATTAAAGATCTAAATATTAAAACAGAAACATTAAACTTGCTGGAAGGTAAGTTAGGCAGAACTCTGGAAGACATTGGTATAGGAAAAGATTTTATGAACAAATCCTCAGTAGCATGGGAACTCGCAGATAGAATCAACAACTGGGATCTCATCTTACTAAAAAGCTTCTGTACTTCAAAAGAAACCATCAGAAGAACTAAGAGACAATCTACAATGTGGGAAAAAATTTTTACCAGCTGTTCCTCAGACAAAGGACTATTATCAAGGATATATAAAGAACTCAAAACAATCAGTCCCCCCAAATATAAAGACCCGATTCAAAAATGGGCATCCGAAATGAACAGACATTTCTCAGACAAAGAAGTAAAAGCAACAAGAAAATATTTGAAAAAATGTTCCACATCACTGGTCATTCAAGAGATGCAGATGAAAACAACACTGAGATTTCACCTCACCCCACAAAGAATGGCTGCTATCAAGAAATCACACAATAACAAATATTGGTGGGGTTGTGGGGAGAAAGGAACCCTTTCTATTGTTGGTGGGAATGCATACTGGTGCAACCCCTATGGAAATCAATATGGAGATACCTTAAAGAGCTTGGACTGGAGGTTCCATTTGACCCAGCCATCCCTCTGCTGGGTATCTTTCCAAGAGAACTAAAAGAATTATATCACAGAGAAGTATGTGCACCCATGTTTATAGCAGCACAGTTTGTAATAGCTAAATCTTGGAAACAGCCCATTTGCCCATCCGTTGGAAACTGGATAAAGAAGATGTGATTTTTCTATAAAATGGAATATTACTCAGCCATAAAGAATGAGAAAATAGATTCATTCATAGGAAAATGGATACATATTGAAGATATACTCCTAAGTCAAATAAATAAGTCACACGTGTAAATACCGAATAGTTTTCCTGGTGTGAATAATCTGCAACAATGCATAAGATTCTAATAAGATTACTGACATTTGGAAATGGGAAGAAAGGAGCTAAAGGTGTAGGGAAGGTGGGATGGGTAGGGGAAGAGTAAAAAGGGAAAAGAAAAAAATGTGAGCAAATGAAAAGATGAAAATAAAGTGTTTGTAGATGGGGAGGGGAAGAGGTGGTGAAGGGAGGGCAGAGGTAAGGGGAAAAAATGAGAAGCAAGACTTGTCGTGTAGAGGTACAAGATCCCAACAATGAATGTAACTGTACTGTATCCCTAAAATGTACCAATAAACTCAATTAAAGCTGAAAAAAAAGAAAGAAATTCCTATATGAGCTATAATGAAAAAAAATGTTTCTCTTAGTTTTTAATGAGTTTATTTTTTGATAATGAAGTGTTAAGAACAGAGCTTATATTTCAAAAAAGTATCAGTTATCCAATAAAAATAAAACACTTATCACTTAACACCTGTTTAAATATATGCCCTGCTACAAAGAAAATAACTTCAAAATAGTTAAATATTTCACTAGTCTACATCTGGAAAGACTGAGTCAAGAAAATTAGACTTAAGGTCTAGAGTTGAGGTTTTGATAAGACTCTGTTTTCTGAAAAAACTCAAATTATATATACGTTGAAACTGCAGTCATCATCCAAACATTATTGAGCTTCTTTTTGTATTACATCCCAAATTTGTTTTCATTGAACTCTTTATCTGTGAAACATCTAAAGGTTCTTCTTTTTTGATCCATTTGTCCCTTTAAAGACTAAAACAGAAGGCGTCACAGCACTGTTAAATATTTCAGTTTCTAAATTCACCACTCTTCATTTCCTAGCTTAATTCTATCCCTATGTTTTCACTTTTACAACTCAGGGCCTTAGGCCTTTTGTCTCCCTACCCCCTCATTTTCGTTTTGTATACTGATGTTTAATTAAAGTACTTAAACAAAAATAATGGTAAATTATTTGCTTGTATGGTATTTTAATTTTATAGCAATCCTGTGAGTTACATGTATTATTCTTAAACTTCAGATTAGGAAAAAAACTCAGATATATTGAGTAATAAGAGGCTTCGATCAGGAGGCATAATTTACACAGTAAAACAGATAATCCCATACAATCCCCAGTTTATGAATAAATTTTGTTCCAAAAATGTTCACAAGTTGAATTCATTCATAAATCTGATTTTATACTATAAAGTGTTGTAACCTGGAGATAAATCTTGGTTAAATAGATAACCGAGTGTTAGAGGACACAGTGAAGAGTCCCAGGAGCAATTTTCCAAAGCAGAAAAAAGAGCTGAAACTCATCTATGTGGAAGTGGCTGCTGCTTGGCAGGTGAATGATCTCTCTGAACTCTGAGAAAGTATCTGCTAGAGCTGAGATTCAGGCCTCTGCAGTGAGGGTGCAGCCAGCTGGTGCTGATGGCACCAACTGTTACAAAAATGGCAAGCTAAATTAAACTTAGTCAACAAAAAAGAGAAAGAAAGAAAGAAAAAGAAAAAGACCCTGTTGCCACCTAAGTAAGAAATATTATTGGTGGGGTAAACAAGAACAGGAAACCCTATGACTAGAAAATGGGAAGCAAATTGGGTGGAGAATGTCCTACTTCAGCTCTCCAGTAAGAATGATATTGGCAGAAAACAGGTAACAGCGATAAGTATGGTTTGCAAAATGCTAGCCAAAGCATAAAAAGAAGAGAACAAAGGGGTAGATTAGAAGCTGAGAAACAATAGCTTAGTAACAGGTGTAATTCAACTTCTTGCTTTTTCAGAAACAATGAATACCTGTAACATATATTTAAATTCCTGTTAAGTCAAAAATAACAACTCTAGATTTTTAAAAAAATGATGAAATTACTTTTTGTTCTTAGCCTCTGCTCTACGTGAGGAGATAGATGCACAGTTTACAGAGTCATTGTCCCATATCTGGAAAATAGTTGTACTTTCCTTAGGAATCTGATCTGGTTTTTTATATGTTTGTTTTTGCTTTTCCTATTCAGAATTAAGGCCATTTTTTGTGTTGTGAAATAATTCCTTCACTCGAAAAATCTTTTAAGGAATATCTTGACAGTGAGTAAAATACTCCATAAGTCCACGTATGATGGTGATATGGGAATGGCAGAAGCCTCAAATTCGGGATGCGTGTCTGCTCCAGTGAGGAGATCAGACACCATGTGCCACACGTCCCAGGCCATGTCAGGGTCACAGTACTCTTCCCTCCACCCTCATTTGCCTTTCTTTCCCTAACAGCTTTCCTATAATTCAAGTTTTTGTGTGTGGCCCAGAACCAACACCATGGCAATTCTCCCTACCCCAGGTCTTATAAAACATTAAGGAACCCTTTCTTATAAATTAATGAATACCTTTTGGAAATAAGTATTCTTAAATATAATTCAAATAAATGTCTCATCCTTCACAAAAGGATGAAAATATTTTCCACATCACCTTAGATTCCCCATGCCATTCATTGGAACCCATTGTAGATCCTATCTTCCATGCACTCTTGAATTTTGTTGCAGTATCATGTTCAAATTACATCCGTATTATTTTACAAACAAAAACTTCTTCACTCATTATTCTGCTCTTGTATAGATTTGTATGTATGTGAAAAGATGGTTCATACTTATGTTTATTTTTTAGTTATTTACTCCATCACCCATCCTAAATTGGCGAAAGATCTCTTTTCATCTGTATCTCCAGTATTTTAAACTAACCACTGCCTAGATATCAAGTTAGAGAAAACTTAAATAGAATTCTCTATCATTACAAATTCATTTTATACTTGTGTTGTCTACAGTTCCTATGGAAGTCCAGTGTTTTCCCTTTTTATGTTTTTAATTGTCCTTGCTGAAAACTTTCATAAATGCAGACCTACTCAGCTCCCTTAATTCTAATCTTCTACCTCATCTCCTCATCTTCCTTTCACCAGCATTCATTGCCTTGCCTGCCTTCTATTTAATTTCACTTATACTTAAGGCAATTTTCTTTCACTTAATTGTATTACTGTCAGAATTCTCCACCTCATGAACAGCAAAGGCTAGAGAGTAAATTATATATTGATAATAAATTATTAATTATATTGTTGTTTAACATTTTTCAGACACACTATAGTGGAATATAAGAACATAGAAAAAATGAGAAGAAAAACACAGATATGGAGCCTTTATAGTTTTATTTAAAGATAGTGCTACAACAATGGAAAATTAAATCATGTCAATACCTCTCAGACTTTCTGGAAAGTCCTGCAGTCATGAAACTGTATTTTTGTCAGTAAAAATAATCTGTCATGTGTTGTTTACCCTCGAATCTTAATAAATGTTTTTTGCAAAACTTTAACTTAAATATGGAGTACAACTTTTGTTTCATTATGTCCATTGCATTCTATTCTCTCTAAAATGAAGGTTACCAAAAATAAATAAATAAAATAAAAATAAAAATAAAAACATTTACTAAATTGTCAAGTATGGGTTTTGTAAAAACTGCTAAATGGTCAGTTGATAGCTAATTCTCTGGCCAACTACACTGTTTCAAGTACGGAAGAAAGGGAGGAGCTGAGGAGAGATGGCAGATCTCTTAAGGCCCCTAGTTGTAATGCCTTCAGGATTTGGGTGGCAGTCTGGACTTGGTAAGCAAACACAGAAGATGAGGTAATGACGAGAATTTCCAGTATCCTCAAACTGCCTAGTCTTTAGACCTTATTTTACATTTTTACTTGAAGACCATTTCAACATAGAATAAGTGTTCTGATCAATAATGTGGGGAATAAACATGTAGTGATCTGGGAATAGAAAACAATAAAATTTGAGTCATATCAAATGTAATATATCATGACATACTCCAAAAGAATTAAAAATTTCACACAAATGAGGAAGGAACGGGATATTTTTCCTATAATATTAAAATCATTTATTTGAACACCAGAAACCATACAAAAATTTACCTAAAACTGTAAAATTATCTAATGAATAAAAGTAAAAAAAGACAAAATACATATAATTAACAGTCCATAACCATGACATAAGCTAAAAACACTCTCTAATCTGATATATAAGTAGCTTTTAGTGTTTTTTTCTAACTCATTGTTTACTGGTACATTTTAGGTATACAATATGATGACATTCATCATTGGAAATTTGTACCTTTGCATGATATATCTTGGTTCTTATTTTTTTCCCATTCCCCTGCCCTGCCTTTAACCCCTCCACCTCTCCCTATTTATAATGCTTTGTTTTTGTTTTACTACTTTTTCATATTTATTTCTTTCCCTTCTTTCCTCCCCCCTAACTTTTAGAAACATCAAGTTTCCAATAAAAATTGGGCAGAATATGAGAAAAGATGGTTCCCATTTATTTATTTATTCGCCTTGTAAATTACTATGAGTATCTACTAATCAAGAGGCAATATTTTGTGCACTTAAAATACAGGAGTTAACAGAATAGAAAAGTTCTCCCCTTAAAGGAACTGTTATTATAGTTTGGGGAAACCAATAATATAAGAAATACATAAATAAAACACGATATGTTTGATGATTATAAATTTTAAGGAGAAAAACAAGTTAAGAAGGGAGATATTGAATGTGCATAGAATTGCAATTATAAATGGATAACATGAAAAAATATCACTGATTTGGAAATCTTTGAGAATAACAGAAATATATATCTGCTTGCCTGGGAATAAAAAGAAGAAAAAAAAAGAAAAAGCCTTAAAAAACAAAGATTAATGTAAATTCACACTAAATAAACTGCAATATTTCTACAGCATTATGAAATTAAATTGGGTTACTAGACTCAAACATACATTCTTATTTTCTTGTGGAAATTAAATACGGAGTAGAAAATACATGTCAGTCACCAAAAACAATGCAACTGATACTTCAGATTGTTGTTTTATCATATTCAAGGATGTTTCATAGTTTTCTTTCACATTTAAGACCTTTCAAAAATCATTTAATGGTTTATAGTTAATATACTGGTTATACAGGACACAATAGCATCCTAAAGGTTGAACATTTCTCTAGTATTCCAAAATACTACATGGATAAAATAAATCAAAGTAGATTATTTATCAGTTATCTATCACATCTTTTAAAAGCATTTGGATTACAAATTTCCTCCCTTGAGATTCAAATGTTTGGGTAATATAATAAGTACTTATATGTCTTAAAGTCTTTTACATGTCTTTCATTCTCTTCAATAGACTTGCATTTCTTATTTTGGAGAAAAATAAATTATAACCTTGCCATAGCTTTTATTCTTTAACCTAATGATAGAGAATCTCTAACCTATAGTATGCTAGTGTCTGGGGTTTTTTTTGTTTTTTTGTAGTCCATTTATCTAAGTCTAGGTTTCTACAGTTATAAAATACTAAGAATAATAAATATATTGATTATTGCATTACATAGTTAATGCATCAAAAGCTTTGCACAGTGTCTGGAACATAATAACAACCACCCAGTAAATGTTATTTTTAAATATATTATTATTATCATTATTATTTTTGGTTGGTGTCTGTATTATGAGCACTTTGTTGGTAGTTTAGAGTAAAACATGTCATGCCATATCCAAATACCTAGACTTTAAAATAAAGCAAAGAGAATGCATGATATATAAGTATAGTGATGAAGATGTATCATGAACATGGAATTACACATCACAGTGCTTTGTTTCCGTTGGATAAGTAGTAATCATGTGCCCTCTGCTGGGGTAGAATTACTGCCAACTAAATTATAGTTGGCAGAGAGCTGCAGCTGCATTTGTCTATATCAGATGCCAAGTGCCAATGAAAGAATAGACCTGTTCTGGCCAAAAATCTCAAGGCTTTCTACTTCCCTTTAATTGTATTCATGCCTACATCTCACTTCTATTAATTTATTAATATTATTTATATTATATGTTCTTAATATATGTAATACATTTCTTTATTGATATAAACCTTCCAGACCAAGTTTTCCTACTTTATACTGGCATCACTCTGAGGAGAGAAAAAGTATTATGTTAGCTATTGCAGCAGGAAAGTAGCATTTTGTTAACAATAAAATTACTAACACAACTCATTTTGTAAATCTAGTTTAAGGGAGATATCACTAACAGGATCAGAAAAATATACATTACATTTTCTCAAACATAATGCTTACTTATCCTAAAGAATTTTATAGCATTTTAATAGTGTAAATTTTTGTTTGTTTACTTACGTGTATCTCCTATGAGTGTCTTGCAAATGAAAAAATTACAATAAAAATGTATTGAGTTCACTCATTCATATAGGTAAGCATTTTTTACATCTATAAATTATTTTTCAAATAAAGTTTGCATCAGTATAGAGCTTACATTTATTAGTGTAAGGAAAAGGTGTGTTTCTTAATGCAGCTAAAATCTAGATACCTAATTAGCACTGGAGACAGAGCACTTTATTTAACTAAGCCTCAGTTATTTCATTTACAAAATGGTAAGAGTAATGAATATATCTCCAACTCTGCCCTTGGGCCTTTTCAACTCTCTTTCAGGCTTCCATAACTTTTTGGAATCATTATCACCATAAACCTTCAGGCACTGCTGCTTCCCTGTTACACTGTGAACCCAGAATGTGGAAAATAAAGTCCTTTGGGTTATGTCCTTTAGCAAAATTGAGACTGGCTGTGATTTTTTTAAAAAATGCAGTAATATACTAAGGAATAGTCAAAGAAAAATAAACCCCAAAATATTAATAGACAAATGGTGTATAAATACTGGGATTTATTTAAAATTTAAAGTTACCACTTATGTTTGTAATAGCATATCAAATTTTAGTACAGCATATTGTTTTCAAAATCGAGAATTTTAATACTCTATTCCTAAAAGATTCATTTACAAGTGCTCTCTTTTTATAATACAATCAAGAATTCCATACATTCTTCTCTGAATAGACACCAGCTAGTCACCTCCAGAATCCATTTCTGGAAATATTCTTTTCCTTGTGTGATCACCTTCTATGAGGTATTTGCATGGGTATTTCTGTGAGCACTTACTGAAAGAGTATGAAGGTACTTTGGAGGTATCCTTAGAGAACAAATACAGTAATGCAGTAACAGCATAATTCATTTAAAAAACAGCAATAGAATGATATTTTAAAGTAATCCGACAAAATACTATTTTGAAAGGATTATCACTAAATCTTACTTTATATATCATATATTATTGTTATATATTTGTGTACAAAATGTTGCTTTTCACCATTGGACTCTTGGTATCTGGATTATCACTTGGCACATGAGGAGTTACTAACATCTTTAATGAATAAAAATTTGCTCAACTCTTTATGATGTATCAGGCAGAGAATGTGATACTTTACATGTCATCTTATATAATTTATATGTGAGTCACATGAAGGAGGCACCACAATCACCTATTTTTTATAAAATTGGAAAAGGCAGCTCATGGAGTTTAAAAACACACATGATCATATGGTATAAAAAATACATGGCACTGAGCCAGGCGTGGTGGTGCATGCCTGTAATCCCAGCACTCAGGAGGCTGAGGCAGGAGGATCGCTGTGCATTGGAGACCAGCCTGAGCTACACAGTGAGTTTCACATCAGTCTCATTACATAGTAAGACCCTGTCTCAAAAAACCAAAAAAAAAAAAAATACATGGCATGCATTCAAACCAAGGTCTGCATAATTCCCATGCAGCTTTTTAATATTTCATTCTATCACACACACACACAAAAAAAATCACATTAGCCAAGTGCAAGCTTTCTCACATAAGTACACCAAGTCTCTGTTATTACAAATGCTAAAACCAAGGTTTCTGCTCAATTGGAACATGTGAGTCTGACTTTATTCCATCAGATATCTGTCTGTTTATTCACCACCATTGAAGTATTTTCTTTAAAGCAGGTCTCTTTGGGAGCTGTAAATTTCTGTTTGATATGTCCTTTCTGTAAACCCAAAAAGAAACCAGCTTTTACCTGATCCAAAATAATGAAAGTGCAGAAAAATCAATATTGGGAAAAAATAGCTACCCCTTGATAATATTTTCCATGAAAAACAGCAACAAAGAGGGAAAAAAGACATGGTTCTCAAAGATGCCACTATTTTGTCCTAGCCTTGTTGTGGAAAACCGGTCTATTTCATCATTAACTTGCTTTAAAATGGAGCCAAGGTTAACTTCCATCTGTCTTAAATCTTGTGAAATCTGTGGGATTGAGCACAGAAATATAGAATCCTGGGTTCAAATCTTAGCTGCAACTTTTTGAACTTTCAGATGAATGGTATTACAAAAGCTACTTAGCTATGGTGTGTTGTGAGAATCAGTTAAATTGAGGGGGCTTGGTTTATAGCTCAAAAGTAGAGAGGTTTCATCTCATGCACAAAGTCCCAGGTCCCCAACCAGTATTATCCATGCCCCCATAGAAGTTGAATAAAGGATCTAGACAAAGTCTTAAGAACTAAAACCTGATATTTAATTAGTACTAATATGTGTTTTGCATGTTTTATATCATTTACTTAGTACAGAAACCCTTTCAAAATAGTAATTCTCAACTCCACTAAATCTGCAAGCAGCAATGAAAAGTGAATAATTTTATCACACAGATAGTTTTTTCTTTTTTGATTTTTTTTTTCTGTACTACGGATTAAACTCAGGACCTTACACTTGTGAGGCAAGCAGTGGAAAGACTAAGCATTTTCCCCAGCCCAACAGGTAGTATTCTTAGAGTCTAAAACTTCTCCATCTTTTGTCACTTTAGATACCTATCTATGATTATGGGTGAATTACACATCTGTGAAAATTAAAGAAATACTAGAGCCTTTGTTTACACTTAAAGACTGTTTTCATTCTGTGTCCTCCTATACACTGAACCAAGACAGAATCAGTTGGGTTGCCACTGATTCATTGGATGAAATGCCTGTGAAGGACAAAGTAGAGATGGAGCAGAATTAGGTAGGGGTAAGTCTGTAAACAAGCCAAATTTTATTCCTGTGAAAGAAGAAGGGTAAATGGAAGAAAGATTGGATGAGAAGAGCTATCAGGTAATGTGCAGCCCTGAGAGTCCCATGCAAGTGGAAAGTACCAGAGTAAAAAATATGTAATCATAATTTAAGGAGCGATTTAGAAACATGATAAGAAACAGGGAGGCAGAATTTTGGAAAGTGGGAAAAGGGACCTGAGAAAGGAGCAAGAAGGGAGGTTGGGTGAAGAGGATCCAAAATGATCAAGATAAAATATATATGTACTCATTGCCCCCAAATAAGTATTATACATCACAGTATATACTAATAAGAAAGAATATATGTCAGAAGGTCTTGCTTTGGGTAGAAATAAAACTACCCCTAATGAGAATCAAGACTTGCCATATAGAGGTACATGATCCCAACAATGAATGTAACTGTACTGTATCCCTAAAATGTACCAATAAACTCAATAAAATTAAAAAAAAAACTACCCTAAATCCATCGCAATATTAGCTTAACTAAGAGCGGGCTGGGAAGAGGGGTGTGGTGTGGAGCATCACCTCAGTGAGAACACATGGCAGGTCCAGGGTGCAGAGACTAGGAGGTGCTAGACAACTAAGCTTCTTCTAGCACATTTATAAGAGAAAATCAGAGTGGCATGGCTCCAGACCCATCACAGGTCTCAGAGAACACATATATATATCCAAATTGTAAGTAACATTTGCCAATACAGAATTTTGCCTGCAGCTCATTATTCTTCAATACTGTACAAGATTTGTGTTCACAGATATTATTTCACATCTTACAAAGAGCTCAGCAAGACCACAGGGGCAAGAATGGGTTTTAAGCTTGGCGAAAAATATAACTCATCATATACATTTAAGCTTGCTCTCACTTCTGTTTTACTGTTTGAACAGCAGGCAAAAAGTGAAAGTAATACAAAAAACATCAAGGATACTTAAAAGGTTACCCTCATTTTTGCCATTTCCCACAGAGTGCTGATTAAATTCATTAGCTACTTGCTTGGCAAGAATAAAGAGCTGTAAGGGTGTCTTTCTTTAAGTCACTACACTTGTATTAACATGCATATGATAACATTATTTTATTTTTACTAGTATATGTGTGGGAAACATAATCATTTTGGGGAATTGGTGCATACACATATAGAATCTTCATCACCTGCCTTTCTGTCTCCCTTCTTTACCACATCCTCTTCCCATCTACACAGAGCATACCTCTCTGCTTTCTACCATCTCCTTTATTTTGCTCTTTAAATTTTTATATATTGTCTCTTAGATTGCAGAAAGCATAAGAAAATTAATATTCTGTATATGACTTATTTCACTTTTTATTATGATCTCAAATTCCATCTACTTTCCTACAAATGGCTCAAATGTATTCTTCTTTATAGCTGAGGAGTACTCTTGCGTATGCATACCACATTTTCATTATCCATTCATCTGTTCATGGGCATATAGTTTGCTTCCCTAACTTAGCTTTTGCGAGTTGTGCTGCTATGAATACTGACATATCCACTCCACTATGATGGCTTTAATTCTTTCAGGAAGATAGCCAGAAGAGATATAGCTGGATCAAATGGAATTCCTATTTTCAGTTTTTTGATGAATCTCTGTACTAATTTCTTCATCTTCCACACTCAAGAACCACTTAATGGTAATCATTTAATAACCACAAAGGCAAGCTTAGAGAACATCTATATATGGCCTATATAAGGTGGTAAATCCCATTCTTTTGTTATTGTTTTTATGGGCCTCTTTTATAAGCAGGGATGGAAAAATATCTCCCTGAAATTTTTTTAATATATTCCCATATCTAAGTTTTTCACTTAAAGCTAACTCATTGTCTTCCTCCGCAGGTTTTTATTTTTCCTCTGTTATCACCAGTAACAGTGGCACCATTCTCACGCAGGTAGATAAGATGTGTATATTATTTTAGGTTTCTCTAAAAGTAGATAACTCTAAGGGTGTATCAGAAAAGTGTAGAGAATATAATGTAACAAGAGAGCATTTGATTTTTGTCATTCTTTGTATTCTGTTGTTTGCACAAAGAACTATATTTTTACATTAAAAAGCTGAGTTGAATGAATAACCAATATTTTAAAAACTATCTATTAATGCTGTACCTGAAATCAGGCACTACTTTCTTGGAGAGCAAATTATACTACCTTCCACCTAGAGTTTAATGCAACATACACAATGCCTTTTTGAATGTTATTACTTTAATTGCAGTATAGTTTCACACATATTGTATGTGGTATGGCAACTGATGGACAAAATGGAAAATTGATGGATGAAATTGATGACAAAATTGATGGACCCATAAATATTTCAACGACATTGAGTAATGAAGTAGAAAACCAAGATGGTGTTTACGGCATTTATAACATTGTTCACATAAACATAAAAGAAATGTTTCACATGGATGATAGCATGAAAATTATATAGTATAGAATCAATATTACTGCATTTTTACTATCACTATCACATTTCTTGAATATTTTTATGTGCCAGGCACTGTGTTATATGATTTATATTAGTTAGATTAGAAAATAGAAGCAAAGTGCATTTGCTACAGTTTAATAATGAGAGTTAGAACTAGAATTTTGATGCACATGGTTCTGCTCCAGGGCCTGCAATCATAAGACTATGATAGATGATTGCATTTTCATTATGTTATAACTTCCCCTCGTAAATTTACATTAAAGAATAATTAATAGAAGTAGGTGGATTGATGAGTAAACCTAGGTATAGGGAGGTTAGGTAACTTGTCTACGTGGTAACCCAAGAAAGTCAAAGAACTAAGATCTGCCACCACCAAAAGCCATCGTTTTATTACAGTTTAATGTCACCTTCCACATCATTAATATCTATTTAATGTCTTTTTCACACTACAAGATGTTCATATCAATAAGGAAGTCTGGAAGTTTATAGGATTCATTGAGAACTAATATTACTAACAAAGTAAACATAATCTTCTTTAAACTTAGTACACTGTAATGTATCTTCCACCCACAGAGTTGGACAAAACTTTGAATATTATCCTTTCAAAGTTCCTGCCCAGTGATGGAAAAAAAAAAACTACAGGAAAGAGTTAATTCTCAGAAAATGTATTCTTGTGAGCATGGCTTAATATTCTTATGTCAAAAATTCATACTTCAGAACATGTAAAAATTGTGTCTTCTAAACTTTGATTGGAAAGAATCATAATAATGATATTAATTATATCAAAAAGCAGATAAAATACACATACACATTGTACAATACATTTACTTGCATTTTTCCCAAAAAACCTAATGTTAAGATGTAAACCTTTCCAAGTATATAGTGCAGTTACATTCCACTGGAATTCCAATAATCAATGTAACTGTACTACATACTTAAAAAGTACCAATAAACTCAGTAAGAATAAAAAAATATGTAAACCTTTCCAACTAAAGTATTTTGGCATTCCCTAAATAAAATATTGACTATTTTTTAGATATGGTAAAAAATTGAACTAGATCAGTAAAGGGTCAGTTAAGTTGTCAATTAAGTTGACAATGATCAGGATAAGAGCAGCCCATGTAATAGAGCCAAAACCTGGGTTTCCCACATTAAGGGCAGAGAGAACCAGTTCACTCACTGAATGGATATTTGAAATGCCAATGACACAACATGTTTTCCCTCCAAAGTCTGCCGTGTATCGCTGAGAAATAAGTGTTATTGTAAACGATTAAAAAAAGCTATAAGCAATATATTCCATAAGAGGGGTAATGAATATAAATATAAATGTGACTATTTCCTTAGTAAGAGATTGTTCAAGGCAAAAGACATTGAGAACACTCAAAACCTATACAAGAAAACTTTCAGAAACTGAGGAAAGGAAGTATTCAATACTAAAATGGAAAAAATGGTGGATGTTTTTTAAAAATTTAAAAACAATGCTATGTATAAGATCAAAGGAACGACTGAAGAAAATACAGCTAATGATGTTTATCATTATTCTTTTTTCCCAGGTTTTGTTAAGAAAAAGGATGATATATAACTTTGAGAATAGAGACTGTTAATATGATGCACTATGTCAGAAAATAAGTGGAGAAAACATAGAAAATGCAATTTATGGGCTTATTTTTAAAATCTTGCCCCAACCCACAGTCTGTAGTATAAATGACTAAAGCTTTATTTGTAAAATCATAATAATGTATTTGCTAAAGTGTTTTTGCAGGGTTGAATTAGCTAGTGTACAAGAGGGTGATCAAAATATATAATAAATGTTTAAATGTTTAAAATTTGTTATAGTAATAGAAACAATGTCATTAATTCCCCTCAAAATGCTCCTGCTTCCTTCAAATATACTTATCCTATCATACTTTTCCCTTTCTGAAATAGTTCTGGAAGTTCTTTTTTGTGAGTGTCTTTTGGGATGTCTAACCAAAAACTTCTAGCTACTGCTGAATCCATCCAATGAAAAAGGAGGCTCACAAAACACTTGGTGGATCTTTGTCTTATTCACTGGATCTGGTACTGTGTGATGACTAGCTCTTCCTGAAAGTGAAAATGACAATGAAATGCCAATATTTTTAATCAATTCAGGACATCAAGGCAGCCACAACAAAACAACTAGACACCCATGAGCGAGGACTCCTAGAATTGTTTCAGAAAGCCACAACCACAACCACATGAAAGTGTACTCACAATGAGGGGAAGTATTTTGAAGGGAATTAATGACAATGTGTCTTTTCCTGTCTTACATTTTAAAAATGTAAACATTCATTATATTTTTATCATACCTCATATGTATGGCATATAATCATCTCATTATATAGCAAATAATGGCATATTAGATTTTTCATAAAGCTATAGTTTACTTAAGAAAAACAGTAATATCTCTAATAATAAAAGATTACAGATGTGTTTATAATTTTATTATTTTTAAAAATTATTTCCAGTAAAATTAACTCTTTATGAAGAATTTTAACACATCCATAGTTTTATAAAACCAACACTATTAATATAGAGAACAGTTTAGGCAACCCCAAGAATATATTCATGTTAAACTCTCCTTCAAGCACTAAACCCTAACAATCCACTTAGTTTTCACTGCCATTGAAGTGTTTCCTTTTTGAATATGTGTCAATGGAATTGACATTAACATTTTTAAACTGGGTTCTTTCACTTAGCAGAAAGCATCTGCTAATGCTGGAATCGTACTTATAAAGCAATTTGTTTCTTCCATGCACAAAAGAATATTCTATGAAGTGGCTGATCACCCTTTGCTTATTCAGTCACTGAGGCTCATTTAGTATATTCCAGTTTGGTGTGGCTACAAAATGTCCTGTGTAAGCCTTTGGGAAGTAGAGCGTTTCTCACTGTTAGCACTATTGACAATTTCACCTGGATAACTCTTTGCTGTGAGGAGCTATTATGTGCAATATAGAAAGGATGCCTTCTCAAGCTCCTTTTCTCCCATGGACCTCTGTCCACTCTAGTTTCCATGATTCTCTTTCCTTGGTGATCTATAGAAAGCTAGGGATTTGTCCTTCTCATATTGACTCACACCGCCTATGAATGATTCCACTGTGAAGCAAAAGACCAGGAGGAAAGGTCCTGGATGACCACCTCTGATGGCTGAGCACTACCAACACTCTGTGCAACCATGGTGGAGTAAGTAAAAGACTCTCCCCTGAGGGATAAGGCAGCTCTGTGCCAGTGAGGAAAGAGTATACCTCACTTTTTAAAATATGCTTTTACATATTAGCAATAGTACATTTAGACCTAATCTATAGATTTGTGGTAGATATAAAGGAACCATCCCAAAGAAAAGCATTGAAGGGGGATTTCTTACTAGAAAAAAATTATTTCCTGCTTGGATTGCAAAAATGGACATCTTGGGCCAAGTAGAGGAGGATCAGGTGCAGAATGAATTTTCAATAGAGATTTATGTACTATATAATTTATCAACATAAAGGGGAAAATAATTCAAGTGGATTTGAGGCCTTTTTCAAAAACATTAAAGCAATAAATGGAATACTTGGAAGTTGGTAAATTACTTCAAAAACATAATATACTGCAATATAAGTATGAGGTAAATAAAAATCTGTATTGTTTTTCACAAAAGGGTTTTATGAAAATTAGAATTTTATAAGAAATCAGGCATGTAACTGTACTGTATCTCTACAATGTACCAATAAACTCAATTGAAAAAAAAAAAAGAAATCAGGCTACATTTCAGGTGACACTTCTCCTCCTGGATATTTTACGATCACCCAGCAGGCCTCACAACCACTTCACAGGAACTGTATACCAGGACTTCTACACGAAGAATGGGACACCAGCAAACAAAAATTCCTAGTCCCTTTCAATTCTGAGAGGCTACAATAAAAGTACTTATAAAAACAAATTCATTCACAAAAGGATAAAATCCAGTAAAAACTAGTAAAATAGAAAAGTGTAAAATGCCTGGTAAGAAAATCTTAATAGCACTTTTTTGTTACTTATTTTCAAAGTTCAGATTCATCGCATCAACTGAAAAATTTCCACACACACTTAAATAAAATATATTTAGAATTATCTCTTACAAACTATGCTTGGTTTTATTTGATTCATCAATAGTAATAATAAAAACACCTAAGATACTAAATTTATTTTAATAAAATAACCTCTGCAAAATGTAGAGATAAATACATTGATGATTAATAAATTTATAACCTTCCTTAGCATTGCCAATTATGTGACTTATGAGTTAATAGAAGATCAGTTATATTTTTAATATATATTTAATGATTTTAAAATGTATGTTCTTAACCACTTCACTTTTCCTTGCCTTGAAAATACATAAGATCTGGTAATTTGATTTCACTATGTATATAAACTCCCCTAACTTGTTAAAATTCAAAGAGCTTTAATAAATACTAATGCATATACTTAATAATCCTACGGCCATAGCCTTGAAGAAATATCAACAAAATGAATTTATTGGCACTTTTATAGTTTTTCTTCTATCAAGATTTTTGGCCACTTAATACATGACAGATTTCTGATAAGCACTGATAAAACAAGAATGTAATCACTATCTTTGAAGAATCTGTGGTGTGCAATAGCTAACCACATAAATAAGAGAGTGGAATCATAATCCTAGTTATTTTGAAATTCTTAATTTGTGAATGATACTGTATTGAGGTATCCCTATGTATTTATTATATTTGAGATATAATGATACTATGAGGTTGTTATTGCTGATATAAACTAATTTAAAATTACAGACACTCTGATGAATAAAGAAAGTGCTTCATATAAATTACTAGTAAGAACAATTAAGAACCATATGGCAGATTCTGTAAGTCACCACTTTTTGGCATTCCATTCTCTCTGGAAATGAACAGAGCTTTTTGACACTTTCAAAACCTCAATTTCCTAGTCTGTCATACAGCCAAGATTCCATAAATGATTTAGCTTACACTAGCAATGTTGCTTACATAAATGTGAAAAAATCCTGAATTATATGGGAAGAGGACAGAGAGTGGAAAATTTCTATTGTGATGCTGCAGATCAACAGACTGTACAGTTCTAGGTCTGACAGCTTCTCAATCCAGACCCTGACCTACTGATTTGGCAAAGTGGAGGCTTGTGCTGGAGTTAATGGCCACAGTCAATTTCTTGGATCTTCAGATACTGGAAGAGGCAGTAGCTCCCTATTCTGTTGTTTTGCAAGTTTTCCTGGAAGCTCTACTAAGAGTTCTTTTCTTCAGCCTTCCTACAGAATATTATGAGTTCTCCTTAACAGTATATAAGCTTTCGGTAACACTAAATCTTTTGCTTATAGGGTTGTCGTACAATTGTTAATATAGTTGTTTCCTCAGTATCTCTCTTTAGGTCTGGCATAGTTGTTTGTTTGTTTGTTTTTTTAACCGAGTTACACCCCATTATCTTTGGCCTAATTAAAACTTCTATGTCTGCTGAGGTTATTTTAATATAACTTGTTTCTTCTCTTGATCTACTGATTTCCTGACCTTCCTTACCAACACAACCCACAGCTGCTGACTATGAGAGTAGCTAATGGTCAGCACCAGGGTTTTACAAATAAGTTCCCCCTTCATATATTTTCTTTAGCCTAGGCAATCTTTAAGCTACAAGGGAAAGCCTAAGAGATAACACCCATGGAACTTAATAAAGATGGAGTCTCAAAGATCCTGCTTCTCTTGTACCCCTCTTACTAGTTAAGCCACTTCCAGATTTCCCAGTACCCCCATCCAGCCCTCCAACACCTCAAATCTTTCTGGGATCTGTAACAAACTTCAACTTCATGCATTTTGGTTTTATCTTCTCATTGTGTCTCAACTGATCAACACACTTGAACCTAAATTTACCTGTGCCTGGACCCTCCGGTAGAGTGGCTATCTTGACTTATGCTCACCAAGATATCTCAGGACAGGATATAAAGTTCATAACAATAAAGTCAAAACTATCAACAGTGTTTTAGGCTGTATCTAAATTTTCTGATCAACATTGAGCAGTTAATCTAAACTGAGAAGTAAAACAAATCTAGAAAAGACCTTTGGAGAGAATACTTCTGTGGCAATCTGGAAGTTAACCCTAGAAAAGAAGTCTACTGTGTCATCTGTGAGTTACCCAAATAAAATAAATTATGATATCACATCTAGGGGACTATAAGAACTAAAATGCTATTTTTATTAAGTTTATTGGTACTTTTTAGGGTTACCATACAGTTACATTCCACATTGGGATCTTGTACCTTTACATGACGTACTGTGGTTCTAATTTTTTCCCCATTCCCCTGCCCTCCCTTCACCCCTCCACCCTTCCATATTTACAAAGAATTTGTTTCAATTTTTTCCTTTTCTCATATTTTTTCTTCTCCCTTCTTTCCTTTCCCCCACCCTTCCAATTTCCCCTACTCCTTTAGACCTTTTCTATTTCACTTTATCAATTATACAATTTGAACCTTATTTATATTTTTAGATTTTCATACCAGAAAACTATTCAATATTTGTACATGTGTGTCCTATTTATTTCATGTAAGAGTATGGGCACAATACACATCCATTTAGCTAAAAATGGCTCTATTTTTTTTCATTCTTTATGGCTGAGTAGTACTAAATTTTATAGAAAACCACATCTTCTTTATCCAGTCTCCAACTAATGGGTAGTTGGGCTATTTCCAAGTTTTAGCTATTACATACTGTGCTGCTACAAACATGGGTGTGCATATATCACTGTGGCATGATTTTTTCTTAATTGAGTTTATTGGCACATTTTAGGTATACAGTACCGTTACCTTCATTATTGGGATCTTGTACCTTTACATGACAGGTCTTGGTTCTCATTTTTCCCCTTGTCCCTGCCCTCCCTTCACCCCCTCCTCCCCTTCTTATTTACAAACATTTTACTTCCATCTTTTCATTTTCTCACATTTTTTTCTTTTCCTTTATTACCTTTCTCCTACCCTTCCCACTTTCCCTATACTTTTAGCCCTTTTCTTCCCATTTCACAATGTCAGCTATCTCATTAGTATATTACGTACTATTACAGTTTATTCACACCAGAGAAATTATTCAGTATTTACACATGTGTGACTTATTTATTTCACTTAGGAGTATATCCTCAGTATGTATCCATTCTCCTATGAATGAATCTAATTTCTCATTCTTTATGGCTGAGTAGTATTCCAATTTATACAAAACCACATTTTCTTTATCCAGTTTCCAACGGATGGGCAAATGGACTGTTTCCAAGTTTGAGCTATTACAAACTGTGCCGCTGTAAACATTGGTGGACATATATCACTGTGATATGGTTCTTTTAATTCTTTTAGAAAGATATCCAGCAGAGGGATGGCTGGATCAAATGGAACCTCTAGTCCCAGCTCTTTGAGGTATCTCCGTATTGATTTCCACAGTGGTTGCACCAGTCTGCACTCCCACCAATGGAGAAGGGTTCCTTTCTCCCCACAACCCCGTCAACATTTGTTATTGGTTGATTTCTTGATACCAACCATTCTTTGTGGGGTGAGGTGGAATCTCAGTGTTGTTTTCATCTGCACCTCTCGAATGACCAGTGATGTGGAACATTTTTTTCATATATTTACTTGATGCTTTTACTTCTTTGTCTGAGAAATGTCTGTTTATTTCAGATGCCCATTTTTGAAATGGTTCTTTATATTTGGGGGGGCTGATTGTTTCTGAGTTCTTTTTATATTCTAGATAATAGTCCCTTGTGTGAGGAGCAGCTGGTAAAAAGTTTTTCCCACATTGTAGGTTGTCTGTTAGTTCTGCTGATGGTTTCTTTTACAGTGCAGAAATCTTTTAATAAGATAAGATCTCTGTTATTGATTCTTTCTGCTAGTTCCCATGCTACTGAGGATTTGTTCATAAAGTCTTTCCTATACCAATGTCTTCAAGAGTTATGCCTAACTTATCTTCCAGAAAATTTAGTGCTTCTGTTTTAATGTTTAGATCCTTAATCCACTTGGATTTTAATTTAGTGCATGGTGGAAGATAAGGATCCAATTTTAATCTTTGGCAGGTTGAAATCCAGTTTTTCCAACACCATTTATTAAAGAAGCTATCTTTCCTCCACTGAGCATGGTCAGCTCCTTTGTCAAAGATGACGTAGCTGAGTGTATCTGGATTTTTGTGTCTTCCAGTCTGTTCCACTGATCCTCAGGTCTGTTTCTTTGTCAGTACCATGCTGTTTTAATCACAGTGGCTTTGTAGTACAATTTCAGATTGGGAATTGTTATACCCGCTACCATGTGTCTGTTGCCTAGGATGGCTTTTGCTATTCTAGGTCTCTTATGGTCCCAAATGAATTTTTGGATTATTTTTTCTTCTTTTGGAAAGATGCCTAGCAGAGGGAAAGCTGGGTCAAAAGGGACTTCTAATCTTAGTTTTTTGAGGTATCTCTGTATTGATTTCCGCAGTAGCTACACCAGTCTGCACTCCCACCAACAATTAATTCAACAATGAATTAGTGTTCCTATCTCCCCACAACCCTGGCAGCATTTGTTATTGGTTGATTTACTGATAGAGCCATTCTTTCTGTGATGAGATAGACTCTCAGTGTTGTTTCATCTGCATCTCTCAAATGACCAGTGATATTGAACACGTTTTTACATATTTATTTACTGCTTCTGTTTGAGAAGTATTCGTTCATTTCAGATGCCCATTTTTGTATCTAGTCTTTATGTTTGGGGGTCTGATTTTTTTAAGTTCTTCATATAGTCTGAGGAACAGCTGGTAAAAATTTTTTCCCACATTGTACATTGTCTCTTAGCTCTGTTGGTGGTTTCTCTTGCTGTGCAGAATTTTTTTTAATAAGATGAGATTCCAGTTGTTGATTCTTTGTGCTACTGATAATTTGTTCATAAACTCTTTTCGAATGCCAATGTCTTCAAGAGTTCTACCTAACTTATCTTCCGACAAGTTTAGTGTTTCTGTTGTAATATTTAGATTTTTTAATCCACTTCAATTTTAGTTTAGTGCATGTGAAATATTTTTGAAATGGAACTTCCTTGAAGTTTTATTTGTGACACAGAATTTTTCTTGACAAGATAATTCTACAACCTCTACATCTTTAATTAAAGGTTTCTAAGTTGTGCTGCCATCAAAAGACTCAACAGTAGACTATGATCCATGTAATTATAGCTTGTTACCTGTATGGTGACAAGTTTGCTTGACAAAAGCATTTTTTAAATAATGAAGTTTCACATCAAAATCTTTTTATATTTTAAAAATTTCTGCCATGAGTTCCCATTATGTTTTGTGTCAATCAGCTTTCCATGACTCTTCTGAGATGACAAAGTTATAAAGACAGAAAGTTTACTTTGGCCATGATCAAGTGGTGTCATTGTTTTCAAGTGGGTGCCAGATAGCAGTAGCAGAGAGGACATAGTGGGGCAAACTGCACATCTGATGACCAGGAAGTAAAGAAAGATGCTAAAAACACACAGTTGCCTCCAAAGGCCTCAGACTGCCCACAAGGCCCCACTTCTCAAAGTTTCCACTAACTCCCAAGATGACACTCTGGAGAACAAAGTTTAACCCATGGCCTTCTGGAAAAATTGGAGATCCAAATTAGGAATGTAATAGTGATATTATCAATATAAATCAATGGTTTTGTGAAATAGAGGTCTTTTAGTTTAAATTTTACTTTTAATTAACCCACTTTCAAGTTTACTCAAATTGACACTTTTTCCTCATTGAGTTTATTGGTACATTTTAGGTACACAGTACAGTTACATCAATATTGGGATCTTGTACCTTTACATGACAGGTCTTGGTCTGCATTTCTCCCCCTGTCTCTGCCCTCCCTTTGCCCCCTCCTACCCTCCCCATTTACAAACACTTTATTTCCATTTTTTCATTTTCTTCTATTTTTTCATTTTCTTCTATTTTTTCTTTTCCCTTATTACCTTTCCCCTACCCTTCCCACTTCCCCTACACCTTTAGCCCTTTTCTTCCTATTTCACATGGTCAATTATCTCATTAGGATCTTATGTACTATTATAGTTTTTCACACCAGAGAAACTATTCAGTATTCACACATGTGTGACTTATTTCTCTTAGGAGTATATCCTCAATATGTATCCATTTTCCTATGAATGAATCTAATTTCTCATTCTTTATGGCTAATATTCCATTTTATAGAAAAACCACATCTTGTTTATCCAGTTTCCAAGTGATGGGCAAATGGGCTGCTTCCAAGTTTTACCTATTACAAACTGTGCCACTATAAACATGGGTGCACATATATCACTGTGATACCTCAAAAAGCTGGGACTAGAGGTTCCATTTGACCCAGCCATCCCTCTACTGGGTATCTTTCCAAAAGAATTAAAATTGATTTGTTTTGAACCATGGCTCATTTACAAATTTTGCTCTTAAAGTTCAATTGTTAGCTCCCATGCACATTTATCTTTTACTTCTATATTGTATACATCCAACTCATAAATAACCAAAAATTTCACTTTGTTATACATTGTGGGAAATGTAGTTCAGAGGACTAAATAATTTTCCTAAGTTAATTTAGAGAAAAAACAAAAAAACAGAGCGTTATGGCATTCTACGGAGCCCTTATATCAAACTAAGTTAAATCATCATATTAACACCTAGGAATAAACTAGGAAAAGATAATGAACATCCCTAGAATGAAGCAACATTTTTTATGAATCACACTAGCCCTTCCTCTATTAAAAAATGGTTCAGCATGTGATATATTATTCTCAAAATAAGATGTATCTGACCTCTAGGATCCAAAATAGAAGAAAATATAAATGTATGATTTTACATAAATGTTCAGATTAAAAATGTCTTTGTGTTATAAATATAATATACAATGACAAAATGCAAAAAGTTAAATAATTGCTGAAGAGAGGCAAGATAGGGCTGGAAGTATTGCTTGGGAGTATGTTTAGTTGTACAAATCCTTGGGTCCAATCCCCAGCACTGGGGTGGAGGGCAGGGGAAGGGAGAGGAATAAGGAGAAAAGCAGGGTAAGAGTAACCAAATTTTATGTCAGATAAAAATTCTTAAAATATGGGATGATTAACTTATTATTCATTTTTATTTTATTCAATTATAAAAGCATTTGTGTTTAAATAACTTATTACTTAAATTTAATGCATATGACTCATTTTATGATGGCTTAAAAGTTAAGGCAGTAACAGATTTTAGTGCAATTTCTGGGATGTTTTTTAAAATACATTTTTTTTCTTCAGTGAGTATACAAGCTGAAATCTACAGTGACTGAAAACTACAGTGAATGTTTAAATTAAAAAATTATTACAGTAAGAAACAGTCTCATTAGTTAATCTTAAAATCTTCCCTTTGCTTTGAACACATTTGTCCCATTATTCTGCCACTTTCTAAGGCAGTTGTGAAAGTCCCTCTCGTGAGTGTCTTTACAAGGTGTAATAAAAAATACAGTGGACATTTTATTCACAGTATCTGTCACCATATTACTATTTGCTCTTCCCCCAAATCAAAAAAAACAGGAAATGTAAACATTTTTAATTGATTCAAGGCATCAAGCTAGCCACAATAATACAACTAAAGACTCACACATAAAAGGACTTCTAGAACAGCTTCAAACCATGGCAAGAATGATGGGATAAGTGTATTCCAAGAAAGATAGAGTGTTTTGAGAGGGATTAATGGCAATATGTCTTGTACTATAACATTTTTTAGACACACAATGTTTTTCAGTCATACCTTATAACCAACGTGTACTATTCAGCTTTTCCTAACTGTGACCAAATAACTGAGAAAACAACTTGGTGGATGAGTGAGCTATTTGTTTTGGCCATCAGTTTTAATGGTTTTCATCTACAGTAGCTAGTTCTCTTTTCTTTGGACCTGAAGTGAGGGAGAGGGAATGGTCCACCTCAAGACATCCAGGGAGTACAAAGGAAAAAATGAGCCATAGATGAAGGAGCCAACCAGTTCTCAAGGTCTCATCTACTCCCAGGACCCACTCCCTTCAGTTAGGTTCACTCTTAACTTTCTGTTATCACCCAATTATGTCATTGAATTATGGTTTTATATGTAGAATAATCCTCTGATAAAGTTGGAGATCTCATGACCTAATCATTTTTCTAGGCTGCACCTCTGAACACATATGATTTTTGGAGGACCTCTTAGGTCTAAATTATACCACAAGGTAAAATTCTTCATACACAGGAGAAAAGAATACATAAATGTCGAGTCTGTTTTAGAATGTTAAAATAAATGTACTATTTATTGTGATGTACATTGAGAAAAAGTTTTTTCCCATGAAAAACACCTTTGGGATTCATGATTCAGTTAGAAGCTGTGAACAGGATACACCTGCATTCTAATACCATTCAATGTCACAGAAACTTATGCTTTTAAATTAACATATACAAAGACACATTTCCTTTCCTACAATCAAAAGATGGTAATACTGACCTTTCAGTCTTCTGGTCATTAATTTAACTGGACTTATAAGTGAGCAGGGCCAGAGCTGTATCTACATCGACAGGCCATGTACTGTTTCTTGCTTTCTACTATTCTACAGTACAGAGCTGAACTAGCTCTGAAGCTCTGGCCTTTCTGCTTGGTCACCTCTTTTATTCTACATAAAAAGGTTTTAAAAGATCCAAGTCATTCATTTCTGTGTCCCCTAAAAAAGGTGTCATAATCACACAATATTAGGTATTAGCAAAAGAAATAATGCTTTACTGTTCATCTTCTCTAATGGAGATGATATTCAAAGTTGTTCCTCTGATGTATCACTTGCAAAACAACAAGGATGACCATCCAAATGACTCGTTTCTTAAAGTTCAAGAAAATATCCTCTAGTTGAGTAACATTGAGACAATAGTGACATCTAGCAGCAAGCGTAACCAACAGGATATGTATCACAAATGAGTCTTACATGAATCAAAATAAAATTCACTCAGCGTTCCCAGTCTTTATTAAAGGAGACAGGTGCAACAATCATGGTATCAAATACCCTGTTAAATAAATGACTTTCGTTAAAGTAAACAAAACAAATCACATTAGATTTTTGCCTACAAAATTGCAGTTTGCCTTTAGAACTCAAATACAAGTAGCACAAGTGACTGATTTTAATATGTAGTTTACAACAGCTGTTGTTATATTGGATCTTTGCACCCTGAAGATTAGCTTTAGCATGATGCATCTTTAAAATAAAAAGCTGCCAGTGCAAGGACCCAAGTTCAATCCCTGGTACCAAAAAAAAATAAAATAAAATAAAAAGCTGCCTCTTGGTTAACATAGTCAACCAGAAAATTCTAAAATTTGTTTCTATTTCATCCACATGTCCTGGAAATAAACGTTTGATATTTTACTTTAGAGAAATATGATAAAACAGGAAAATTTTAAGATAGTTAAATTTAAGATAATTTAAATGAAAAATCATTTTCCAAATATTGAGACATATTTGAAACCAATATAAAAATTATATTTCTCAAGGGCCAGGGATCTAGCTCAGTGGTTCTGCCACCTGCCTTGCAAGTGCAAGGTCCCGAGTTTGATCCCTGGTACCAATAACAAAAATTGTATTTCTCAGCATTAATGTGGCTTGATTTTTTTCCTCCATACAAAACTAGAACTTAATCCATAGAAACTGCATATGACTGTATATTTGCTTGTTTTTTATTTTGGTTAATAATACATGTTCCTTGTGATTCATGTAAACTCATGTCACTAGCTTCTCCTTAGAATTGCAACATTGGGGGCCTATATTGTATTATACAAAAACAGACATATTTTCTAATTATTTCTGTTATTCCCTAACAATGATGAAGAAAGCAGTTAGTTTTCTTTTTATCAGCAAACATTATACTCTGTCAGTGCTCCCATGGAAATGGTAAAATATATTTTGTTTTACAAAAGTTCAACTAAATCTAATGATGAAACGAGTCAAACAAAAGAATGAAAAAGAAAATGTAAGTATGCCAATGAATGAAACCATGTCTTGCTCCTTTTTAAAAATGCTATTGAGAAGTTCAGAGAGAAATTTTAAAAAAGCCTCTCTCTTCTTCTATTTAAAAAAAAATGAAAATGTGAAAAGGGAAGGGGAATTGGGAGGGGTAGGGGAAAAGAAAGAGGAGAATGGAATTAATATGAGAAGAAGAAAAATGGAAACAAAGTCTGTGTAGAAGGGGGATGGAGGAGTTGAAGGGGAGCGGGGGAATGGAGAAAAATAAGAACAAGATGGATTATGTAAAGGTGCAAATTTCTAATGATGAATTTCATTACGGTGCATACCTTAAATGTACCAATAAAATCAATAAAAAATGTTTAGCAAATCCATATGAAATTTAAATTTAAATGGTAGTGACATTTTCCTTTTTGAAAATTTGCCAAATTCAGAGAATCTGTTTTATGGAGAGGAAAGGCTGATTTAAAGTGAGCTGAGAAGAGAAGGAGGAAGACACTGATTCCAGATTCCATATGCAGCTCTTGGAGTTTTATGTGGTCTGTACAGTAAAGCTGTCTGTATATCAATTTTAATCTTCTAACCTTGGTCTCTTCATGTGTATTTTCAAAATCCGTCTTTACAGCTGCTAAATACAACAGAAGACTGGGGGAATGATAAATAAAGTAGGTTTTCAAATGAAATGGAAGAATGAAAAAGTTTGACAATGAGAAAAGGAAAATTTAAAACATGTACATGTCCTAACAGATCATTTACTCATAGCTGACATTTTTGAGGGCTCAAAATGGACTAAAAATTATCTTATAAATTCTATATTTTGAACTGCGTTTCCTCAACAGTCTATCAAATAGTTTTTACAATTAAACATATCATACAGATAAGAAAGCTGAAATACAGAGGTCAAGTAAGTGACATAAAGATATTAACCTAACATGTGCAGAGCTAGAATTCACATCAAACCATTGCTACACCACTGACCACTAGCCTAGACCATACCTTGGATATATGGGTTATTTTTCTGTGCCAGGGAAGGAGCCAAGCAGGTACACACATTTACCTTGCAACAAGCCTTACAGAGATTCATTTATCTAAAGCTTTTAAAAATTATAATTCCAGTGACTTAATATAATTTCAGTGTCTTATTTTCTTTCTTTTGCATCCTTCGAAAAAAATTCTATTATTTTATGATCCTTTCCTTCTGATGGAGAGCTACAATTAAAGGTTTAGTTGTCACCTATGTGTTTCCTGCCCCCTCCAAATTAGAATTTATTATTTAAAAGATATCCTGTAACTAATGGAAAGAATATAGAGTTCACTGCGATATTACAGCTGTACTATGCTTAGTTATGCATTTCTGGGTATAATTTATTAACAATAAAATTAGAATGATTTATACCTTTCTCATATAGTTGCTACAAAATTTGTGATCAATTATAAAATGTGTTTATGTTATAGGAAATCCTCAATAAATAGAATCCACTTTGAATTTTAAATCAATTTATTTATTTATGCTATTATTCTAAGGTTGCTAATTTATTGGAAATCCTCAAAGAAATAAAGAAACTTCCCGGAAGAGCATGCAAGTCTGAAACAAATTGACTGTCTCGTTTCACAGACAAAATTTAGTTCAGTAGGAATCATACCCATTAATAGCTATTTTAAAAGTGAAGGGCTATATAGAAAACAATATTTTAGTGTTAATGTGTAGTACTATCAGAATAATGGGGTAGCTGGACCTATTGTTGCAGCTGAAGAAAACATTTTCAGTATTTCCCTAGTACTTGTTTCCTAATACTGCTTAGTTCATCAGAGTTTCACTTCCATTGACCTGGTGATCCAGGGGCTGAAATTGCTTGCTCTAAAGATTTCATGAGTGCTACTCTTCATTGTGGTATTTGGCAGCTTTCTTTTGCCCTCCAACTACAACAGAATTATCTCTTTTAAAAGTAACACCTTTAACTGTTAGGATTAATAAACCAGACCCTTAATTTAGTTAGATCCCTTGGCCAGCATAACTTAGTTCATAATTTAGTTAGATCCCTTGGTCAGCAAGAATCACATTGAAGAAAATCTTTTAATGGCAACATTCATTTAATGTGTATCTTTCAAAGGAAGTGGAAAAAAGTCCATTGCCTAACAAAATTAAAATAAGATTAACAAAGAGCTGCAATTTACTTTTCTGGAGATCATTCTATAGAAACAATGGCAACCACAGTCATTGCTTTATATGGGAAAATCTTGCTTTCCTGAAATTTTATTATCATGATTAAAGCATTTTGATTAAATGCAAAATCAAAATGATTCTATAACTTCTATAAATAAGTATTATGGTTGTTTAGATCTAAAATGCTTCCCCAAATTCTCATGGACTCAGAGGTAGAGTTTGGGGAAAGTGACTTGATCATGGGGTACTATAATCTTTACTGATAAGCGTATCGCTGAATGTGTTACGAGGATGTGGAGATTGTCAGAAGAGGCAGGTCACTGGGAGCATGACCTACAGGGTTTCCTCCTGTTTCTGGCTCCTCCCTGCTCTCTCTGCTTCTTGGCTGCCAGGGATAAGCAGCTGTCCTCCTCCAGGCCTTTCCACCGTACTCTTTCAGCTTTGGAGCCAGCCAGTTATAAATTGAATCCAATTAAATGTCTCCTTAAATTGTGGGTTTTGGCATTGTATCTTAGCAATGGAAAAGTTGACTGATACAAGTAGTAAGACTTTACTTAATTTGCTTTAAACTTTAAAAAATGATCTTTTTACATATATCCAGATTTTAAGATTATAATATTGTCAAAACATAGGAAACTACTGCTACAATAGGACATTTTTATATCAAACTATTTTTCTTTCTGATCAAAAAACAGAAAGTAATGTTATTTTTCAAATAATTCCAATTATAAAAAGAGTTCAAAATGTTTATTTGCATTGCTTATTTACTTACATTTTTTCCTTTATTATTTTATTGTTTTTGATAGAAAAAAATTTAAATTTTTTACTGTTCAATTGTCATAGATTATTACACTGACATAAAATTGAGTTCATGTATAATATGTAGAAATTGAAATGAAGTTACTGGAAAGAAGGATTTCTATTTGCACTTTAGTTTTGAAAACTTTTCTGAAATGATTAAATTATATATCTTAAATTTTATATACCATTTGAAGCAGCTTAAACCAAGAGTTTTCTTTACAGGTACAGCTTGAGAAAAACTGAATAAACAAGAATTTATTTCCATTATTTCTCCTTAGTTTCTAAATATAACATCACTTGGAGTCTCTCTGTACAGTCTGAATAAAGAAAAGTCAGTAACAAATTGAGAATACAGTAAAATCTTAGATTGCAATAACTTGTTCTGAGTGTTCTGCAAGACAAGCAAATATTTCTACTAAATTTTAACTTGGTAAATAGATGTCTCACAATATGAGTAGTATGTGATGTCAAACATAACATGATCACAACGGACCCAATGGTCCATCTCACTTTCTTCTGCTGTGGGATGTGGGTGATCATCTTCCAAAATCATGAAATTATGGAGAGAATTTCCTCATGATGCATAAGTTTATCTGGCCCAGGAACTGTATTTCCAGGTTGAAACAAATTGGAAACACTCTATGTCTTCACGTACTGTACTCTTAGTGCTTGTTATCTTGGTCTATACTCCTATGATGTTGATTGAAAACCATTTCAGTTAAAATTAACAAATAGGAGACTTTCCCAAAAGTTCCAAGCAGAAAGAAGATGTTTACTCAGTAATCCAGAGGATCCAGAGTGCAGAATTCATTAGACAAAAAAAAAAAAAAAAAACAGTTG
>NW_022900928.1:41869206-41870146 GCF_012274545.1 Fukomys damarensis | reverse complement strand
AAAAAAAAAAAAAAAAAAAAAAACAGTTGTAGTGAACTCAGGACTGAAGTGAGGAAAAACAAAGAGCTGAGTAGAAAGAAAATAGATAATAGAGTCATATAGCTCTGGATGAAAATGTCCATCCTGCTAACTTTAATTAGCATATCTGGGCAACTGTAATTCTTCAAGCTCCAGATTCTCCCTCTGAAAAACTGGTCTAACACCAACTCATTGAGAATATTTTTGAAGTTGAATCTTTAATGCCACGTGACATGTAAAGCACTTTTCAGAGCATAAACTAAACCCTTGAAATGGCTAATTATTTTTGCCTTCTCTAATCCTTCTTGCTTTCTGTTTGAGAGTCTGTATTTGCTTTAGAAGACATTCTGACATTTTAGGACTGGCTTACTATTTTCCTAATTTTCAAATACGCCACTTTTTTTTTTGGCTGTAAATATGTCTTGCTGCTTCAAGGAATTATTTATTCTACCTGGAAGTAAACCACCACCTCATTCTATTTATCCCTTTTCCTGGATAATTTTTTTTAATTCTCACTTTCTGAAGTAAACATTATTTCTCAAGGATCACTTCCCTGACCGCCCACTTCACCATCTAGATAACTTTTATTCTTCTGTTACAGATTTCAGAATACTTGGCATTTCTCCTTTATCTTATAGGTGTATCATCATTCATGAAAATATACTAGGAATTTACTGTAATTATAATTGAATTACATTCATATTTTGTTTAATATCACTTCCCTGTAGTTACATTTTCTTGGAGAGGCTGTTTAGAACATTCCTTTTATACTACCATAATTAGCATGATGATTGTGTCATAGAATTCAGTAAGTACCTGTTGAATGTTTTTGAATGTTGAATATTACCTACAAATAAAACAGAATTCTAGGGCTGCCATATTATTTCAATTTTTTTTTTTTTTTTTTTTTTTTTTTTTTTTT
>NW_022900928.1:41814747-41869113 GCF_012274545.1 Fukomys damarensis | reverse complement strand
TTTTTTTTTTTTTTTTTTTTTTTTTTTTGTACCAGGGATTGAACTCGTCACCAAACCACTGAGCTAAATCCCCGGCCCCTTTAATTTTTTAATATCAGTGATCTATCTAATATTTGATAATGATTTAGGGTATCTTATTTTTCCCTACTGCACTTCATCTCTTGAAGCTTCTCAGCTGTCATGGGTTGACCAGCTGTCCTTTACCAGACCCTTCTGCCATGTGGCTTTTACTTTGGAGGAATCCCACCATCAAGTGAAACCGTAACCCCAAGTAAACTTCTCCTTTGGATTGCTGGTTTTGGGCATTTTGTCCAAAAGATGGGAATGTAACTAACATACTGTTTTAGCAAGGTTGGTAAGTCATTCTGTTATTATTTGAAATTTGAGAACTACTGCTTCAGAGTGCTATGAATGTACTGGTCACCAGTCTTGATGATGTTATAAATCTAGTCTTTTAGCAGGTTACAGGTTACCTCAATTAATATACATATGGTAAAGTTTCTCTAATTCTTATTATCATCAAAGGTGTCTGGGGTGAAAAAAAATTTAGAATGCCTAGTCACTGGATCTAGAACTAGATTTTCTCTAGTTCTCAATTACTGTGGAAGGAACAAGTCTGTCTTACTGACATTTTTTTTTCCCTATGTCTCTGATAACTGGATTCTAGACTATTTTCCATTCAGTACAAAGATGGTTCATGATAGAATCCACTGCTGAAACTTTCTCATTTTTATCATCCTTGGAAATTGATGGGCTGAAGTGATTAGAGAAGAGAGAACCAATTTCCTACAATAAATGTAGTATCACATATTGCAAATATATACTAATAAAAATTTTAAAAAGAAAAAATAGAGAAAATGAATGATATAAATCTCAGTGAAATAAACAGGAAATATAAGGAATTGATTCCTAATAATAGGAGAAAATAATAGATATTTTTATTTGAGCCTTATAAGCCCTACTTGAAGAAAAGAAGAAATAACACATCTTGTGTACCATTCTCTTCTTTGAAAACTAAATAGAGAACATAGAGAAAGAGTAAAATATAGGAATAAAGGTATGATTATTTGGAATATTCAAGCAAAGTTTATTTTGGTCCCAAAATAACCATTAGGTGAGTACTGTGCCAGCATGGGTGTGTAATGTTTATCTTTTAATTTAACAGTTTTTAGGCAAAGCACAGCAATTTAGCTGCTAATCTAAATTAAGATGAATAGTATGATATTTTAATTATGTAAAAACAAAAGAAACTTGAACAAATTATTTAAATCCTTAAAAAGAGGGTGATAGAAGGTTAATTAAATAATGAGTCCTAGACCCACAACACCTGAGAATATTTCCTCTTAAGTGGCAAAGCAAGCTTCCACTATAGATAAGTAACCGGGACCTTAGAGGACATAATCAGTGAACATTTGTTAAATTCATGAAAATTGGGAGATCATTTTAGAAATAAAATTTAATGTCTCACACTGCTTGGCTATGTTTCAGTGTTTCGTTTTTTTGGTTTTTGGTTTTGTTTCCATAGTTAGAGCACTAGTGGGTCAACAAGTATATCAGAGAACCACTTTTAAGATTAGATTAATTAAAAGATTGTTTGCTGGGTCCCATCCCCATTGTTTAAAATTCACTAGTCCTGTGATCTAGCTGTAGAATTTGTATTCTTAACATGATACCAGGTCAAACATAGTAGTTGTCTGGGGACCACACTTTTGAAAACTACTGCTTCAGATCTCCAATAAGTCCCTAACAGTCTTTCCATAAGCTATGGTGGGTGGAAGAAGAAAGAAAAACAGAAATAGAGAACTCAATGATACTTAAAACTGAAAAACAAGGCAGCAATAAAGCATTATTTGTGATAAGATAGGGCTTCTTGGTAAAGCTTTCACAGGTTTCAAAAAATTCGAATTATCTATTAATGTTCATTCATCTAAAATCTGTCATTGAGTCTATTACTCAGCTTTCCATGCTTGTGCCCAAATGCCTTAAATAAAAAAAAAATTATAGGGGAAATATTTCAGCTCTTGGTTTCAGAGGTATCAGTACGTGGTGGGTTTAATTGCTTTAGATATGAGGTGAGGTAGAATATCATGGCAGAATGGCACATTGGAGCAAAATTGCTCACATTATGGAATCTAAAAAACAGAGAGAGGCAAAAAGAGCTAGAGAGGAAAGATTCAGGGACAAGATACAGTCCTCAAGATCACACTCCCATTTAAGACACACTTCAACTAAGCTTCACCTCTGAAATTGCCATTCCTTCTCAATACTGTAATCAAATGATGATCTTTTCCCAAAAGAACTAAAATAATCATACCACAGTGATAAATTCTCACCCATGTTTATAACGGCACAGTTTGTAATAGCTAAAACTTGGAAACAGACCAATTGTCCATGAAATGGAGACTGGATAAAGATGTGTTTTTGTTTTTTTTAATAAAATGGAGTATTACTCACCCATAAAGAACTAAAAGCTAGATACATTTAGAACTAAGTGGATGCACACTGAGGACATACTCAAGTGAAATTAGTAGGACACACATGTCCTATAGTTTCCTGATTAAATTTGAGCAGCATTCCTCTTGATAAGTAAATACCTGAGTCAGTATTACAGAAAATCCTTTTCCAAAGACCCATGAGGGGGGAGTATGTTGACCTAAAAGAGGGGAGGCATAAGCAGCTTTTTCTCCAAAGAAATGGACATAAATCTCACTTTTATAAGATAAAGGTTTTAGAAAGCTAGGACTACCTAAGAAATCCCTGTTATCTCAAACTTTCAGTAGGGAAGAATTTCTCCAACCAAGAGAAAAGCTATTAAGCTATTAATAGCTAATTATATTAGAATAAATATGAGATGTCAAATACGAAATAAGGGAAAGGAAGAAGGAAACAATCCACAGTTTCTCAAAGATATTATTAGCATTTTGCTATAGGACATTGTAAACAGTATTGATTTCCTGAGTTTTGGTTCATAGATACCAGTAATGTTTATAGATAAGGCCCTGAAAATTTTACGAAAATTAATTCTTTGATTCTAATTATGTAGTTTGAATGCATATTATTCTATTTGAGGAAAAAATTAACATGAGAATTTCTGAGTAAATTCTTAAAATTCACATAACAGAAAGGAAATAGAATGATCACATTTTAACACACTGCTATTTCATGTGGGCACAAAGTAAAATGTAGATTTTGATAACCTTTTTTGGAAAACTGAACCTAAGTTTATGATTCCAGCTGCAAAATAACATAAAATGGAATATTAAAAGTAATCTATAGTATTATTTGATATTATAAATTATAACATTATTCAAGATAATCATTTCTTTACTTTTGGAGCCCTAAACTTGAGTAGATCTGAGGGATTAAAACTTAGTTTCTATGAGGATACATTGTACTTAACTTAGAATGCAAAGATTGTATTGCACTGTATTTAATGCCCTCTGAAATTACATCTGAGATACCATAAGACTGTATTCAGCTGAATTGCTAATGAGATATATATTTTAAAATATATATTAGCTACTTTAATCATGTTTTTTCTTTAAAATTCTCTCAGATTATTTTATTGCTATTTATGTATAATTTTATTATATTATCTGCATATCTAATACAGTAACAATTTTTTATTCAGTAAGTATTTTGAATGTGAGTAACTGTTACATTCAAGGAGAACATTTTTCTTTGTATGTGTTTCTCTTTGGATATCAAGGATAATTGAGTAACAATATTGCACATATTACATTTTTATTGCCTTTTGACCTTTAATAAGAGATTATCTACTCTTTTAAATCTTTAGCTTTTTCCCCCACTCAAAATTATAATTGTAGCTGTTGACTAGAGAGGATTTAAACTAATTTAACATTTCCAATTATATTATCATTCACATCACAGAAGTTCAATGGCCAACAAATAAAATAAATTAATTAATAAAGTATAAATAATAAAGTATAAATGTGATGTGCAACTTTAAAACTTGTATTCTCTGTAGAAATATTTGGGAGATGTGAATGACAAAATCACAAACTGGTTAATATACTGCTTTATTTCAAAATATTTTGTCAGGAAACCTTGTTTTATTTGTGCCACCACCATTTGTCTTGGAGGAAACATACACATTTATTATTTCTAGAAATTTTGAAATTGTTGAGATTTATTTAAAATAAATTTCTCAATAAGATCAAATTAGTTAATATTATCTAAGGACCAACACTCAGAGAGAAAATTAAGTTAGCATTGACTTTATAATGTATGAAAAAATATTCTATCTCATAGAAATAGTCTTTGAAACCATCAATATCTTCCTAAACTTTTATTTGCCCTTATAAGGGCTATGCTATGTTTTTGTGGAATTGTTCTGGTTTATGTTTTATTTATTTTTTTTAAGCTGAAAGGAAACACTCTCTTCCATAAACATGAGAGGTGAGTAAATTAAAAGAATTACCTGTCTGCAATAATAAAAAGAAAAAATATATATAGGGTTGGGGATTTAGCTCAGTGGTTCTGCCACCTGCCTTGCAAGCACAAGGACAGGAGTTCGATCCCCAGTACCAAAAAAAAAAAAAAAAAAAAAAAAAAAAAAAAGAAAGAAAGAAAAAAATTAAAAATTTCCAAATATGAGCACTGTAGACATCCTTCAGAAAATGTCAAAACTAAAGATGTAGTTAAGGGTCAGAGACAATATATCTGTTCTTCTGACATAATGTTAAAAATTAATGTTGATTTTATCTGGAGGAAACAATAATTCAAAACAAAATAGTATGTTGAAAATTAAAGAAGTGTAGCAGAAATAGAGGGCCTAGATTATAAAAAGAGAGCTGAGAGTCAATCTGTTGAACAGGGAGATTTACACTAAAGAAAACTAAAACAGACTAGACGGAAAGTAGATCATAACATTTCTTCCATTCAAACACAAGATTAGTTGTCCCACTCTCTATGAAATAAGAAAAAATGTATGACAATAAATGACATCATCACCACCTGCCTTGTAAGCGCAAGGACCCAACTTCAAACCCTGGTACCAAAATAAATAAGTAAATAAATAAATAAATAAAACCATCACCAACTATATTTATACTAGAGATTCAAGTAGTGAGTTAACTTTTTGATAGCTGTAATTGACAGTAAATACTGACCCTCCAGGAAAAACCTGAGAAAGATAATTTAAAATGACCTTTTCTTTCACCAACCCACTGTGATAAGCTGGTGGCTAGGAGGAAAAGTAAAAGCTTTTGATATTTTATAAACAAAAAAGTACATTGAAAGACACTTAAAAGAGGGGGGAAATGCTTCAAGCTTATGTAATATTTTCTGTCATCAAATTTCTTTAACTTTTTGGTCTCTCAGAGGTTTTTAATGACAGAAAACTTCCCAAACAGAGGGGAAGAATTTGACATTCAGAAAAGTGAGGCATATAAGACCCAAAGAGCTACAATACAAAAAAAACAAAAGCCTACACCTACACATATAATAATCAAGATCTCAGAAACGCAACAGAAGAACAAAATACTACAAGCAGTAAGAAAAAAGAAACAAATCACATACAAAGGAAAGCCCATCAGAATCACAGCAGACTTTTCAACACAAACCCTTGGGGCAAGGAGAGCCTGGAATGAGATATTTCAAGTAATAAAAGAGAACAACCTCAACCTAGACTGATGTATCCTGCAAAACTCTCTTTCAAAATGGATGGGGAAATAAGACACTTCCACGACAAAGAACACCTGAGAAACTACATGAATACCAAACCAGCACTACAAGGAATTCTAAACAAGATCCTAGAAAAAAACAATGAAGGCAACAACACTATGAGGCCCAACAGAGCAAATCACATAGGCAAGGCAAGAAACTAAAAGGAGAAGGTGAAAAAGTAAAAAGAGTCAACAGAAGGCCAATAACATCTCAATAATAAATCAGTACATATCAGTTATAACCATCAATGTCAATGGACTCAACTCACCAATCAAGAGAAATAGACTGGCAAAATGGAATAAGAAGCAAAATCCAACAATATGCTGCATACAAGAAAAACACCTAGTGCAATAAGAAGCTCATAGACTGAAAGTGAAAAGATAGAAAACAATTCTCCATGTGACAGAAGCTAGAAATGTTAATTTTTTTAATTTTAATTTTTCCATTTGTACAGGAATAACGCATTCTACTAAACATGTAAGGCCATATCTACATGGGTTTGATTACAGAAACTAATAAAGTATCCTCTAAATAATGAAAAAAAATAAGATAAGACTACAAGAGCAAGAAGCAATTTAAATATAAGGGACCATTTTCATCTTCAGAATTAAGGATAATTTTATATCTTACATCATTGCCTTTTCTCTTTTACTTTCCTTTTTAGTTTTATTTTAGGATTCCCTATCTTTAATGTTCATACAGAGATTTCTTTAACTGAAATACTGAATAGTTTCTCTGGTGTGAAAAAGTATACTAGTATGCAGGATCCTAATGAGATAATTAATAATGTGAAATAGGAAGTAAAGGGCTAAAGGTGTACAGAAGGTGGGAAGGGTAGGGGAAAGGTAATAAGGGAGAGGAAAAAATATGAGAAACTGAAAAAATGGAAATAAAGTGTTTGTAAATGGGGAGGGGAGAAGGGGGTGAAGGGAGGGCAGGGACAAGGGGAAAAAAATGAGAATCAAGACCTACCATGTAAAGGTACAAGATCCCAATGATGAATGTAACTGTGTTGTATACCTAGATTGTACCAATAAACTCAATAAAAAGAAAATAAATAAATAAATAAATAAAAAGATTAACAAAATAACATTATATCATTTACAAATTCAGAGTTAGAGGTTAGTTGGTTGGCCCGAGGCAACATAAAAGCTCACTAAATCATCTTCTATTGAATGTTTCAAACTCTCATAATCATCTCTTTAAAAAGTAATTTCATCCCTCTGCTGGGTATCTTTCCAAAAGAATTAAAGGAATCATACCACAGTGATATATGAGCACTCATGTTTATAGCAGCACAGTTTGTAATAGCTAAACCTTGGAAACAGCCCATTTGCCCATCCGCTGGAAACTGGATAAAGATGCGGTTTTTCTATAAAATGGAATACTACTCAGCCATAAAGAATGAGAAATTAGATTCATTCATTGGAAAATGGACGCATATTGAGGATATACTCCTAAGTGAAATAAATAAGTCACACATGTGTAAATACTGAGTTGTTTCTCTGGTGTGAAAAGCTATAATAGTACATGAGATCCAAATAAGATAATTGACCATGTGAAATAGGAAGAAAAGGGCTAAAAGTGTAGGGAAAATGGGAAGGTAGGGGATAGGTAACAAAAGAAAAGAAAAAATATAAGCAAATGAAAAAATGGAAATAAAGTGTTTGTAAATGGGGAGGGGAGAAGGGGGTGAAGGCAGGGCATGGACAAGGGGGAAAAAAATGAGAACTAAGACCTGTCATGTAAAAGTACAGGATACCAATAATCAATATAATTGTACTGTATACCTAAAATGTACCAATAAACTCAATAAAAGAAAAAGAAAGTAATACAAAAACGACCTTATTAAGAAGCCCATTGTCTAACAGTCCATCACTATTATCAATTGGTTATTTATTTGCTTCATGAATAGAGAAACATCATTAGGTGTGAAGGTCTTATCAGTTCAATTTCTACAGTGCAGTTTTCTAGGACACTGGCAGTCATACTACTATTTTCACCACTCTAGTTTGGCAAAAAAATAAATAAATAAATAAAACCATAACAGATATTCCACACACTGTTAAACATTATGGTTTAAAGATCAATAAATACTGAGTTTAAACTGGATGAACATACAGTTAAGTGAAGAAGACAAATGTGAATAAATCCTGAAATCGTGTTTCCTGGTATTGCCATCAAGATACAATAATGAGCAATTGAATGTGCCTGCAGGTGAAGACAGATGGTTTCTTAGAAGACGTGTATTAATGTGAAATCATGAAAGATATACAAGGAGAGAACTTTCACTTCTAGTTAAAATTTAGTAAACTGCAAAGTGTCACTCCCTCACTAATGGAGATATCAAGTAGATTAAAAAATAAAACCATAGAAACTCAGTGAGTCCAAACCATGAAGCAAATATGTGTTCAACCACCATTTCTTTCCCTTGGACTTTTGGAGCATGGAAGTGGTACAGTGAATGGGAGCAAAAACAAGAGATGAGATAACTTCTTAGACAGACAGACATGGGCATCCTCAAGTACTAAGCTGAAGCTGGTTAAGACTGAAAGTATGCCAAAGAATATCAGAGAATTACTCTGAATCATATCAAGTTTTCATTGCTACAGAGTAGCAAATCTGCATACCTGAAAATTCAGATAAGGCACATTCTTTTCATTTATGCTTTGGGATAACCACGGGATAGACCCTATGCTGAATGATAAAATAAGCCCCCAGATTTTTCAAATGATAAAGAAAATTCAGAGTATGTTTTCTGATCACAATGCTGTTAGAGTGATAATTAGTAACTCTAGAATATTTAGAACATACCAAAATATGTGAAAATTTAGTATAACAAGTCCACACACCTTACAAATTAAAAAAGCAGTCACAGGGAAAAATATATATTTAATGAAAAGTTAAAGAATACACAATAATTTAACTCTAGAGTTGTAAAGTATAGCAATGTGAGGGGTAAATTTATACCCTTAAATGCCTGTTGGTAAAGAAGAAATGTGTAAAACTGACAACCATCAAAATTAAGAAAGTGTTAGAGGAATGGTGAGAGGTACAGCTGTGTAGACCTTGCCTGAGAATGCAGCTCCACCACACCACAACTTGCCCACCCCCACTGGGGTCTTGGCAGAGGAATGGTGAGAAGCACAGCTATGCAGGTGCCTGCAGGTGCGCCCCATGCCCTCACCATGCATCTCTGGCCTCTTGGCTGGGCTAGTACCAGGAGTCAAACCACAGAGGCAAAGGGAGTCATAAAGCTCCAGCCTTGATTCTGAATTAATTCACATGGTTAAAGGTGAGAGATTAATAACTATCACATATTGTTACTTTCTAAGTTGTGCTGGATGCTATTGCATCACTGATTGTATTACTTGGGCTAAGGTGTCTTCATCGATTTACTCAGTTGTCCTTCCTGGTATAATGAAAATGAGACCGCCTCAGTGTCATTAGAGATTCAAAATTTAAAGACAAACTATAACAGAAAGATAGAATTGAAGTATTAACCCAGGAATTAAACCAAGGACATTACCAACAACAACAATAGAAATGAGAAACAATCAAGAAAGACACAAGCTCAGACAGTCTGCCTGTTCATTGAAGGCAAATTCTGGAGCAAATGAGATGGATAAGTCTGATAATCAACCACCTGGACACCCTGAATTCATAGCACAGGAAGTAACAAAACAAATGAATGAGGCTGTAGAAAAATTCAAAACAGAAATAATTTCCTAGATAACTACAGAAATGGTAAGCAGAATGAAAGACATGATTAGAGACTCTAGAACAGAAACAGATAAGAAAATACATGAGCTCAGGACCATGATATAAGCCATGAATGCAATGCCTAGGAAAGAAATGGAAACCGTGAATACCCAACATAGGAAAGAAATGGAATCTATGAAAAAGATTCAGATGCATAACCAAGAGATTAGAAGCTTTACTGAAAGCACACATAACAGAGTGAGGCAATCTGAAGACAGGATATCAGATATAGAAGACAGGATGGTAGTCAGTGACAATAAAAACAAGGAGCACCTTAAGGGAACATGAGAAATTAATCCAACAGCTCCTAGATGATGCAAAGAAGAATATAAGATTGATTGGAGTCCATGAAAAAGCAGGAGAAATTACAAGTGACATAAAAAATCTTTTCACAAAGTTAATGACAGAAATTTCCCAAACAAGCCAAAGAATTTGTCATAAAGATAAGTGAGGCATACAGGAATCCAACTAGCCATGATCAAAAAAAAAATCTACACCTAGACATATAATTATCAAGATTCTGGAAACCCAACAGAAGAACAAAATACTACAAGCAGTTAGAGAAAAGAAACAAATCACATGTAAAGAAAAGCCCACCAGAATCACAGCAGAATTTTAAATACAAACCCTAAATTCAAGGAGACCCTGGAGTGAGGTATTTCAAGCCCTAAAAGAAAACAACCTCCAAAATTAGACTGATGTATCCTGAAACACTATCTTTTAAAATTCATGGGGAAATAAGATACTACCATGACAAAAAACACCTTAGAAACTTCATAAATACCAAACCAGCACTTCAGATAATTCTAAATAATAACCTAGAAAAAGACAAGATCACAACTCCATGAGGCCCAACAGAGCAAAAACAGCAGGCAAGGCAAGAAATTAAAGGGGGGGGATTAAAAAGAGACAAAAAAAAGGACAATAACATGACAGTGATAAGTCAATGCATATCAGTTATAACCATTAATGTTAATGGCCTCAATTCACCAATCAAAAGAAATAGACTGGCCGAAGAGATTAAGAAGCAAAAATTCAACAATATGCTGTATACAAGAAATGCACCTAGTGCAAAAAGAAACTCATAGACTGAAAGTAAAAGGAATGAAAGCAGTTCTCCATGCAACAGGAACCTGGAAAAAAGCAGGTGAAGCTATCTTATTCACAGACAGAGTTCTCAAAACAAAACTAATTAAGAGAGACAAAGAAGGTCACTGTATCATTGTAAAGGGAACAATCCAAGAGGAAGAGATGACAATCAAAAACATACATGCACTGAATACTAATGCCCTATCTATATAAAACAAATATTAAAGAACATGCAAAACCAAATGAGCACTAATACAACTGTAGTAAATGACCTCAATACTGCACTATCACAAATAGACAGATCATCTAGACAAAAAAATCAATAATGAAATACTAGAACTGAACCAAGCTTTTGAACAAATGGACTTAATAGATGTCTACAGAGTGTTTGACCCCACAAAATAAGAATACACATTCTTTTAAGCTGTGCATGGGTCATTCTCCAAAATAGACCACATACTAGTTCATAGAACATGTTTAAGTAAATGCAAAGAAGTAGAAGCTATCCCATGTATACTATCAGAACAAAGTGCAGTTCAACCGGAGATCAATAACAAAAGAAACCGCAAGAACTTTACAAATACATGGAAATTGAATAACACTCTCCTGAACAACCAATGTGTCCCAGAGGAAATTAAAAATGAAATTAGTTGACACAAATAAATGATAAAGCTAATAAAACATAAAGGAATCTATGGGACACAATGAAAGCAGTTCCATGAGGGAAATGTACAGCAGTGAATGCCCACACTAGAAAAACAGAGCAAGCTCAACTAAACAACCTAATACTGAATCTTAACCTTTTAGAAAAAGAAGAGCGAGACAAGCCCAAAGCTTGTACAAGGGAGGAAATTATAAAGATCAGAGCAGAAATCAATTCAATAGAGTCTAAGAGAATGATACAAAAAAAATCAACAAATGGAAAAGTTGGTTTTTTGAAAGAATAAAAAAAATTGATAAAACCTTAGCCAAGCTTATTAAATAGGAAAGAAAAGGCTCAGATACATACAATTAGGACCAAAAAAAAAAGTGAGGTCACAACAGATCCAGCAAAAATCCAGAGGATCATCAATACCTACTTCAAGAACCAGTACTCTAAAAAAATGGAAAATACAGAAGACATGCACAGATTCCTAGATGCATGAGAATTACCAAAGTTGAATGAAGAAAATTTTAAAAATTCTAAACACCCAAAGTACAATCAGTGAGATTGAAAACATAATAAAAAATTTGCCAACAAAATAAAGCCCAGTTCCTGATGTCATCACTGCTGAATTCTACAAAATATTTCAAGAAGAACTACTGCCACTACTATTGAAACTTTTCATTGAAATTGAAAGGGAAGGAATACTTCCAAATCATTCCTAGAAGCAAGTGTTACTTGTATTCCAAAACCAGGGAAAGACCCATCTAAGAGAAATACAGGCCAATCTCCTTAATGAACATAGATGCAAAAATCTAAGTAAGATACAGGCAAACAATACAGAAGGTCATCAAGAAGGTCATATACCCTGACTAAGTCAAATTTATCCCAGTGATGCAAGGATGGTTCAACATACATAAATCAATAAATGTAATATACTATATTCACAGAGAAGACAAAAACCATATGGTCATCTCAATAGATGCAGAAAAAAGCATTTGACAAAATTCAACACCCATTCATGATAAAAAAAAACCCTGCAGAAAATTGGAATAGATGGTTTTTATCTCAATTTGATAAAGGCTATCTATGAAAAACCAATAGCCAATATCATACTAAATGGTCAAAAACTGAAAATCTTCATGCTAAAATCAGGAATGAGACAAGGATGTCCATTATCACCACTCGTGTATAATATAGTTTTGGAAACATTATCCACAGCAATTAGACAAGAGAAAGAAATAAAAGCAATAAAGATAAGAAAGGATGAATTTAAAATGTCATTATTTGCTGATGACATGATACTATACTTAGAAGACAAAAAAAATCCTACCAAAAGACTTCTAGACTTAATTGAAAGATTTAGTAGGGTAGCTAGATACAAGGTCAACCCTCAAAAATCAATAGCCTTCTTGTACACAAATAACAGAATCACTGAGAGAAATTAGGAAAACAGTTTCTTTCACAATAGCATCCAAAAAAATGAAATATCTAGGAATCGATCCAATGAAAGTAACAAAAGACCTCTACATTGAGAACTACAACACTCTATCAAAATGAGAATAAAGAAAATGGAAAGACATCCCTTGTTCCTGGGTAGGAAGAACTGATATAGTGAAAATGGCCATACTTCCAAAACTGCTGTACAGATTCAATACAATTCCAATTGAAATCCCAACAGTATATTTCACTGAACTAGAAAAAACAATCCAAAAATTCATTAGGAACAAGAAGAGGTCTAGAATAGCAAAGGCATTTTAGGCAACGGAGACATTGCAGGGGATATCACAATCCCCAACTTGAAACTATACTACAAATCCACTGCAGCAAAAACAGCATGGTACTGACAAAGAAACAGACTCTAGGATAGGTGGAATAGATTAGAAGATCTATCTACTTCATGTTTGACAAAGGAGCCAACTATCCTCACTGGAAGAAACAGCCTCTTTAATAAATGGTGTTGGTGAAACTGGATTTCAAACTTAACAAAGATTAATACTAGACCCTTATCTTTCAACATGCATTAAACTAAAATTCAAGTGGATTAAATATCTAAATATTAAAACAGAAACACTAAACTTGTGGAAGATAAGTTAGGTAGAAGAACTCTTGAAGACACTGGCATAGGAAAAAACTTTATAAACAAATCTTAAATTGCACAGGAACCAGAACAAAGAATCAACTGGAATCTCACGTTTATAGAAAGCTTCTGCACTACAAAAGAAACCACCAACAAAGCTAAGAGACAACCTACAATGTGGGAAAATAATTTTACCATCCGTTTGCCAGACAAAGGTCTACTATCCAGAATATATAAAGAACTCAAAAAAATTAGACATCCCAAATTTTAAAAACCCAATTCAAAAATGGGGATCTGAAATGAACAGACATTTCTCAAACATAGAAGTAAAAGCACCAAATAAACATATGAAAAAATGTTCAACATCATTGGTCATCCAAGAGATGCAGATGAAAGCAACACTGAAATTCTACCTCACCCCCAAAAGAATGCTGCTTATCAAGAAATCAACCAATAACAAATGTTGGCAGGTTTGTCCGAGACCCTTCTTCATTGCTGGTGGGAGTTCAGAGTGGTGTAACCACTGTGGAAATCAACATAGAGATATTTTAAACAACTACGAGTAGAAGTCCCATTTGACCCAGCTATTCCCCTGCTGAGTATCTTCCCAAAAGAATTAAAAGAATAATGCCACAGTGATATATGCTCATCCATGTTTATAGTGGAACAGTTTGTAATAGCTAAATCTTGGAAACAGCCTAATTGCCCATCAACTGAAGACTGGATAAAGAAGATGTATTTTTTTCTTTTTATAAGATGGAGTACTACTCAGCCATAAAGAACGAGAAACTAGAGACATTTATATCTAAGTGGATGCACACTGAGGACATACTCAAGTGAAGTTAATAGGATACACATGTGTAAATACTGAATAGTTTCTCTGGTGTGATAAACTAAAAGTGTAAATAAGAATCAAAATGTATAACTGATATTGTGTAATAGAAAAAAGGTCTAAAGGTGTAGGGGAAGAAGGAGGGATAAGGGAAGGTACAAAGTTAACAGTAAAAATTAGAGAAAAGGAGAAAAATGGAAACATTATTTGTAATTAGGAAAAGGTGGAGGGGGTGAAGGGAGGCTAGGGAATGGGGAAAAAATACGAACCAAGATATATTATGTAAAGGCACATGATCCCAATGATAAGTGTAACTGTATTGTATACCTAAATTGTACCAATAAAGAAAAAAATTAAAGTGAAAGAATGGCAATAGTATGTCAATTCTATGGCACATTTTCAAATTCTATTAAACAAAATTTATATCCAGAAAAAAATATTATTCAGTGGAAGTTAACACATCCTCAGATGAAGAAAAATAACAGATTATGTCACCAATGTATCTTCCTGAAAAGAATAGCTAAGGTAAGCTCTTTAAACACAAAGAAAATTATGTAAGAAGGAACTGGAAATATCAGGAAGTGGGTAAAATGAGGTCTTTAAAATAGGTAAATGCAAGAGATTTTTCTTCTTTTTATTTTACTGTTTTATTTCATGGTTTAATTAACACAGCACTGCCTAGTATAGGTTTCAATATAGTGGAAACATTTAAAGCAATTATACCTCATTTGCTCTTAAAACATATTTATACTAGGGCAAATATACATAGTTGATTATTTTTTACTCATTGTTTGAAGCAACTATGCTATTTCTTCAGTGATTGTATTGTTTTTGGAAAGAATATTATTATTATCTTATAAATATCATATCACGCTTTTTTTCCCCCTGTGGCTGCCTTTAAGATTCTGATCTGATAGGTTGTTTCAAGAATTTTTATTATGTTGTACCTGGGTGACAATTTTTGTCACTTTTAAAAATTGTGGTTTCTGTAACTAAGATCTGTTGAATTTGGAAAAAGTGTTTGTCTATAATACCTAGAAATATTTTTCTGTTATTCCACTCTCTCCTTTTCCTTCTGAGACTCCAATTTACATAAATCTATTTGGAGTTATCTTACCTTTCTTTGGTTCTCTGTTCTATAACACATTCTTTATTTCATTTTCTGATTTTGATTTTGAGAGATTTCCATTGGTATGTTTTTAATGTTACTAATATTTAATGTTTATAATATATATAATATATATTTCTTTTTTCCTGTCAGTGAATTTTCTTCACACAAATTTTAGTTTTCAACTCTGGAATTTGATTTGGGCCTTTTTTCTATCTTCTATGTCACAATAACTACTTCATACTATAATTGCTTTTTATATATCTTCACATTTAATACTTGAATCAGTCTTGGATTGGTGTTGACTAAGTTTTCTCCAGAATATGAGTTTTGTTTTCTGGCTTCTTCATTTGCCAAATAACTTTTTGACTGATCCTAGACATTAAGAATTTTGCCTTAGTAGGAGACACTATTTGTAAAACAATAAAAACTTAAGATCTTTGTTTTGGGACTCACCAAAGTCAAGGGGGAAGAATATTGTGCTTATAGACATTGCTTTTGTTTTTTATATACAGGAACAGTGTAAGCTTAAATTCTTCTCATTTTGAGGTCAAAACTTTCTGTGTTCTAGACCAAATGAGTCATGAATCATGATTTTTTTTGCCTTTTAGCAACAAGCACTTTTCTCAGTCCTGTTTATTCTTTCCTCCAGTAACAGAAGCCAGAGGTGCATCTTTCCAAGGCCTGAACAGTTTCCTCATATGCATGAGCTGGTCAGTAAACAATTAAGTCTTAAGAGAGTAAAATAGGAGTCCTAACATCTTAGGTTACTCAGTAAAGACATTTGACCTGATTTTGCATCCTGAGTTGATAAAGTTAAAAAAAAAATCTGCTACACAAGCATTTATGGTAAAATCATTCATATCTTATTTACATAATTTTACTTGAAAAATTTCATACAAATATGTAGTACAATTTTTGTAATGCCTGTACCCTAAATTACCAGAAAATTATACAAGTGCATGGGTTATGGATATTTTTTTTTCCTATAAGATGTACTAAGTAGTAAATATATATTCAGTTGGAACACTCGGCATAAAATGTGAATGTATGAATATCTGCAATACCAAGAATAAAAAAATCTTACTAATGTGAGTATTCTCACAATGCTAGAAGTACAAAGGGCAGTAAATAAATGTTTCAGAAGCGTTAACAGAAGACATACTAGAACACAGGGCTGTCTCTTGATATTTGAACAATGAATGGTATGGAGAGGTTCCTTCATGAGGAAAGCTTGTCACAAGAGATGGCAAAAGTTAGAGATGCAATTAAAATATTAAGTAATGGGACTCATTTATTCATGTTGGAAGACAAAGGCAGAAGAAAAGGGAGAGAAAGGTAGAGAAATGGAGGGAAGGGGGTAAGAAAAGGAAGAAGGAAAAGGGGGGATATGAATGTCACTTCTTAAAAGCCCATGGATTGGATGAAAATCAGGAAGTGGTGGAAGATAATAGAAAAGAATTTAAAGCTACACTTCTACTCTTGTGACCACTAGCCTGGCATCTGACATTAGACTAGTCTCAGACGTACTATAACTGTAAAATACATACTAGGTTCTGAAGATGGGTATAATAATTTTACATTATTATATTAAAATTATATTTGGACAAATTGGAATAAATAAAATAACTTGAAATTAGGGTTATCAGGGGTTTTTTTTACTTTTACAGTGCAGTAACTGGAAAATGTAAAATTACTTATTTGGTTTGCATTTGTAACTCACATAACATTTATATTTAATAATTTTTTACAGTATTGTTCTTGATCAGTTTAAAAATCAGGTAGTTCTTAATCTGTCTGAAACATTCCAACATAATCTATGAACTCTTTCACAAATCAAATCAAATTGTGGCATAAATACTGCCACAAACAAAATATATGCACACATATACCTATTTCCAAACATACCTGTAATATATTAAACTTATGTGCATGGGCCAAAGTTACAAATCTCCTATCATCCCATCAGACATGTTATTTCTGAGCACACAGAAGATAATACATCTGCCTGGGCTTTCATCAGCGTTCCCAGAAAAGAAGCACAACAATAACAAAGGAATAAAAAATGTACAAATTCTAACATTCTCAACAATAATTACCAATTTTTTTCTTCCTGGCAAATGCTTGTTCGTTTACAAGACATCTTTATATTTATAGTACCTGCCTAACTTGAAATCAGACTCCTGAGGGTAGAGACCTCTTTTGTCTTCTTCATGCTTCAAAAGCTATATGCGTGCATGATTTTCCCAAGCAAAATAAGGTAACCTCCTCTCATATCTGAGCGATTTTTCATATTCCACTTAGTTTCAAAATCATATAGTGTAAGTACTTGGGGATTATATTTCATAGCCATAAAACCATTACTGTGAAATATGAATTGTTAAAGCATGAACAAACATTAGAGAAACTTGATTGACAGTGGTAGAAAAAACAAAATTATCAGCAGCAAATGATCTAATATTAATTTGATCATGATTGGATGCAATGCCTTCTATGTCACAGTGTCACCTCTGAACAATCAGCCTTTCCATTATAAACTAGAAATCAAGTGAACAGCTAAACTATGTGGAAGAATTTCCTGGTATCATTGAGCCTCTCATTTTTGAACTGAAATCTAAGAAAAAATTCTCAGATAAATTAAATAGCCACTGTGTCCTAAAATAAGGACCTGCAGTAGCTTTTCTGTTTGATTTTTAGACATAATACATTTTCTTGTATAATTTATGTGATTATTTATAGATTACACTTGGTCAAAGGCAAGTGTATGCTTTCTTTACTGAAACTTCCTTATTATCTGAACAATTTATAGTTCTCTAATTTTCAATTTGAATTCTATTTAAGAAGTTAGCAAATATATACCCCTTTGCTCAATATTACAATAAGTGGCATGACAGAGACAAAGAGGAGTAGAAGAATATTCTCATTTTTTGAATTCTTACATTTTTCTTGGGAAAGGGGGAAAATGTGGTTGAAATATATAATTGAGACAAGGAACAAACTAAATAAAAATATTGAAATGGAGTAGTAAATATTACAGTAAGAATGCTACAAAGGGTAAGAATGAAAGATATGAAAACTATATACTGAAGAATCTGTTCTTAAAACCTATGCAACAATGATATTCAATTTGATCAAGGGAAGTGAGAAAATCACAAATTTGTAAAATTAGTGTATTCCATTCTCTTTCATGACATGGCACATGTAGAATATATGGCAATATTTGGAAACTCATTGGGATAAACTGAGAAAATCCTAATAGGCCTAAGGTAACTACCATATTCTTATTTTCCCTGGCCCTGTCCAGTTAAATATCAGCCTGATAATTTTACTACTTGGAACATTTCAAACATATTTGTGATATATTTTTTGAAAATTGCTTATTTGTGAAATACCACCTGTCTGAAACATCCCCTCCAAAAAGATCATTGTTTTTGTTTTTATTTGGTAACTGTAGCATTCCATCATCTGACCCAAAGGCCATAATTTAGAGTCAGATTAAAATCTGTGAAGGGTCTTCATGTAACCGTTCTGTCAAGAAAACTGTCATAAACTACACTCACTGCTTGCTGACTAAATCAAAAGCCACCTTAAGATTCTAAAGTGTTAACTGAATACAGAAAGGAAAGTTAAAAAGAGGGGACAGTGTCTAAAATAAAAGCAATGCAAATTATGAGAGGATAGAAGCCATGAGGAAATAGGAGCCATTGGAAAGAAAATGAGAAAAAAATGTCAAAAAGCTGAGCACTAACAAAAAATGGGTAGAAGAGAATTGAAAAAAACAGCAAAGAAATAAGAAAGCTAAGTGAATGATGTAACATACTTTCTTGAGAAGAAAGTAAGCTGTAGTTTATTCCCAGGTATGAAATATAAGAACTCTACTGTTAGGTCATCTGAACTCTGCTCAGCTTATAAGAGGTACCTCTGACCACTGAAAGGCGAGACTCCCAGTCTCTGTGGAGACTGAGGGTCTCAGGAGACCACATTCACTCTGTGCCTGGAACCATACATCCTTGCTAGGGTTCTTGGGAATTTGCAAATGGCCTATGATCCAAGACCAGAAATATGTGTATTCACTGATAATTACCCTCTCTTACTGCTCTGTGAAGCCCTGAGATCATGGTAAGGGGAAAAAAAAAATCCCCAGATCTACCTACCAGAGAATGAGAGCACATGGACCAGACACCAGCCAGCCCAGCTGAAGTCTTTTCAAGGGCAACCTTCTCTTCTACCGCTGAACACTTCACAGGAGACTCTGTCTACACTGTCCTAGATGAGCTGACCAGGAACTGAAGAAATGTCTAAGTAACTCAAAGGACAGTGAGAAATGGTGAAAATACATTTTTAAAGCCAAGAGTTAGGAAATTTTTCCTGTAAAGCACTATGGCACAATATTTTGGATATGTAAATCATATAAATGATTTATGGCACACACATAAATGATTGTGTGGGTAAATAAAGTTGTATTTAAACTTAATTTATAATTGTGAAATGGGAAGAAAGGGGCTAAAGGTGTAGGAAAGGTGGGATGGGTAGGGGAAGGGTAATAAGGGAAAAGAAAAAATGTAAGATAATGAAAAGATGGAAATAAAGTGTTTGTAGATGGGGAGGGGAGAAGGGGGTGAAGGGAGGGCAGGGACAAGGGGAAAAAATGAGAACCAAGACCTATCGTGTAGAGGTATAAGATCCCAACAATGAATGTAACTGTACTGTATACCTAAAATGTACCAATAAACTAAATTAAAGAAAAAAAAACTTAATTTATAGCTCTAATAAAAGTACTATTGTCATTTTAAACCAGCAAGTTTTGTGACAGTTTGTTACATACTGAAAGGTAAAAGCCAAACAAACTTTTCAAAGGAGTTTCTTTTCATGTCCAATTTAGTTAATACTCCTACTTTTCCTTTCCATCTGAAATTCAATAGAAGTATTATTTTAGGAAAACTAAAAGCAAATTTTTAAAAATCAGATCAACATGAATTTGCTTACTGATCTTACCCTTTATTACATCCTGACTTTAGAAAGTTAACTTCTCTGGGCTTTAGTTCCTTTGTCTACAAAATGTTTGGCATTTAAAAAACTTTAGTTTTTAGGATAATTATATTTTTAATTTTAAATTCTTTAGATAACTATAATACAGTTAAATAGTATGTCATTATAGTCGTATGTCTATACTCTAGATTAGAATACATGCTTTCTATTAATATGGTATCTTGGGAAGGCTCCCATAATACTATTTTCTATTCTATATATGAATTATTAAGTTTTTCTTATCATTATTTGACACAAACTAATTAATTTGTCATTAAAGATAATCCTCCTTTCCTCTTCTGATTTCCTAAAAGAGGACACACATTTGCTGCCTAAACTCCTGACACCTCTCTCTGCTTTTCTTTTCCTGAAACAAAGAAACTGAGCTCACTTCCTACCTTGTTCCTCTAGCAAAGGTGGATGCACTCTGAGAGCACAGATCTTCTCTGGCTTCTCACATAACAGCATCGCCTGTGAAAAGCCCCAAGACAGATCTCTATGATGGCAAAAGTATCTCTGTTGGTTGCAGGGGTCAATGTTAGGTATTAGAAGGAGTCATTGAGCCCTAACATAAAGCGATATCTTACCACTGTGGTCTTAACATTTATAAAGTTTTAGTTTCGAGTTTCATCTTTCTTGTTCTCTGTTGTGTTTCTCAAATGGTTCATAAGTCACTCCATGAACAGAGGTAATTGTTCTGGTAACTCTTCAAGATCCCGACATATAATATACTTTAAAAAGTTCCCAGAAAATAATGAACATTCTCTGTAAGGAAAAAGAGTAGTGCACTTTGATATGTTTCTTAGCAAAATAAAGGGCTACCCAGAAATAAGATCATAAATACTGAGGTTATAAAAGGAAAGATGAGTATGTCACTTCCTGCTATCTTCTTAGTCAGCTGAAGAAATGTGTGTGCCAGTGCTATACAGCTAGACTGCATGGGCATAAGTGAGTCCTTGGGAGAATGTGACATATGCCCCTAAGCCTTTTAAGTAAAATTTATAATAGAGAGAAACGATGGAGTGTCACTAGAGACCTCATTGATAGTAAATCGACAAAATGGACCTTGGCTGTGTTAGTTTCCCTATTACCAATAGGGCTGTGGGTCTAGCCTGTGAACATGGGTTCCTGAATAGAAAGAAACCATAGTGACCTTCTTTGGTGAAGGAATTAGCAAAGAACATGAAGATATCCTGAGAGTTGTTCATGAAGTTTCTCAAGGAACAAAGTCATGAAAAGGTCCCTACAGGATTTCTCAAAGAGTCACAAAATATGTTTCAAAGTGTGCAGGGCAGAAAAATTCAACTGTAAAAATCAGCAACAACTGAAGAAATAAACCTGGGTTTCTTGTTTTTTTGTTTGTTTGTTTGTTTTTCCCCATCTGTTTCCCACCTCCTCATAACAATATACCTGGCTTAAGACAAAAGGCAAAGGCTCATAAGAGGAAGTAGAACATGAAGTAAAAAGAACAAGTCAATTGAGAACATGCTTCCCTATGAACATCTGAACTGGAATTAGGCAGAGAGAAGAAAGAGGTAAGTTTAAAGTCTCGATTTAAATGGGTATATTCTTGGGCTGGGGATTTAGCTCAGTGGTTCCACCACCTGCCTTGTAAGCACAAGGTCCTGAGTTCAATCCACAGTACCAATAAATAAATAAATAAATTGGTGTATTCTTTATAACCCCTGATGAAAAGATTATTCTTTCAGCTGAAAGCAACCAAAGTGAAATAAAAACAAAAATATTTGCATTGTCTCATGATTTCACCCTATTAACTACAACCCATAATGTATAAAAGTACATCCAAACATTGATTATTGAATTTTTTCTTTAAAATTAGACTAAGTTGTTGATATTACAGTAGAATAACAAATAAATTCCCAACATTTTTATTTTTAAAAATTAAAGCCGGTTATAACAGGTTAGTAAAATGAGTTATTTCAATTCCATGTAAATTATGAAAAAAATTTTGAATTGCTGTTCAAATAACAGACTATTTTATTTCTCGACAAAACTACAGCTGAATTAGCCTGTCAGTCACTAATTCAAGAGTTCATATGTTTCAAAAATACACAGAGTATATATGACCCCAGAAATGGATAGGAAAAGAAAAACAGTATAAGGTCTTTCAGTCTGTAGAAATAATAACTAGTCACTTTCCCTGGTTATACAATTTTCTTTACAAAAGCGTGATAAGGATTCTATAGCTCATTAGCTTTTTCTGAGTTGCACTTGTATACTTAAAACATTTTGTAACCAATTTTGTTTTCATTTGTTTTATATTCCTTAAACATTATTGGGTTAAACTTTTCAACATAATATTTTATCACTGCATTACCATTTAATACAAAACCATATGACTTCTGAAAAGGTCTACAATAATTTACGTTGTGTTTGTATATTGTTGTATATTTGTTGTATATTCTTTAAACATTCCTTAAACATTATTGGGTTAAACTTTTCAACATAATATTTTATCACTGCATTACCATTTAATACAAAACCATATGACTTCTGAAAAGGTCTAAAATAATTTAAGTTTCCCTAAGCACAACATTTCTCTGGCTACATGCATTTTTTATACCCTAACTCTTATTGTAATGCTTATGATCAATAAAGATGCTTGCTCAGAAGTAGAATAAATTTGTGAACTATTAATATTTAATGTCCTGAGCCTTAAATCATTGACCACTCTTACCAAAATGAAATTATTTTTTGCTCTCAGGGCTAGCTCATGGAAATTAAGTAAGAAAAAAATCAACAAAATCATTTGTATTTATAAAAGTTTTAGAAAAATTATTCTATATACTTGTGAATAAAATCAAGTTATACCAAACATTGCTGCTGAAAGGTCATTTGGAGGAAGTGTATGCAAGATCTGGATAGCATTAAAGGAACTGAAGAGAGAATTTTCTACTTGGAAGTTGAAGTCTTGTTCCTAAATGCATAAGTGTGTGGCTAATTCAAGCAAAATAATAAATGGCTATAAGAAATTACACAAAATCAATGGATGGGAATGCCAAGACTAGAAGCCCAGAAGTTGCTAAACATAAAACCAAAAATAGATGTATAAAATAAAAATACAAAAAGCAAAACAGAACAACAAAATTTAAAGAGAGAAAAAAACCAAAAAGAGAAACAAGATTAGTGTCAGAATCACAACCAAAGCAAAGCTAGAAACAAACTGGATAACACTGCTTCTGAACCAGTGTTGCAAGCCACCACCAGGGCTAACCCAGACCCTACCTGCTGCGCAGTTTCCACACAGATCTGGAATCCTGAGAGTCACCACTGCTACTGCTAGCACTACTCAGTGCAACATTAATACTGCAAATTTCTGACTCTGAGATAAATACATTCTAAATTCATATTTGGCCTTGCTATTACCAAATAATTTAACAAAACAAACACCAACAATCTGGATGAAAGTTCTGATTAGCTAAATGTAAGACATCACCTCACAGCCTAACTTGTAAAGGCTTAAGAAAGTAAATGTTGACGAAATTAATAAAAAAGAAGAAAAATAAAATTAAACAACGTACCCCTCACATGCCACTAACCAATCTGTAGTGTATGTATGAATGGAAGTAAACATTTAAAAAAGTGGTTAAGAATTTGCACTTTGAAATAAGAGTGATTGTACGAGACTTAAGTAACAATCCCAGCATCTCAATCAATAGCTTTGAAGTATTAGTAAGATTTATAATGTTAGTAAAATATGTAATCCTCCTGTGGCTTAGTTTCTTCATCTTTACAATAGGTTTCACAAAGGTTTCTGCTTTCTATGATTACAGTGGGAATTAAATGGCACATTCCATGTATTTATTACATGTATTTATTACTATATTTTACAGGACAAGCCCACAATGTTAGTCAGCTGTTATTAATATTAAAATTCTGAATTTTACAGAATTCATTGCTGAACATCCAAATAATACTTATAACATTATTGTATATCATACATATAAAGCATCATCTTTCCCCAAAATCCATCTTAAAACTAAGAATTGTGAGAATTACAAATGGTGGTGGTGATTCTGCCGGAATATTCAGCAGGAATATTGATATAACACTAGTAAGAGAAAATATTGGAGAAAGTACTTGGGAAATACATTTGTCTCTTTCAAATTAACAAGAACGTATGCACAGATTATACTCTAACTCCACATTTCATTTCTATCCTGTAAAAAAATATGACATTTTGTAATCCCAAAATGAAAGCAACTCAAATGTGCTATAAAGAAATAAAATATGTTATATACATATTTAAGGAAATATGTTAATATGAATGAATAAACTACACTTACAATATGGCTGATTTCAGAGAGAGAAGAGAAAGCCACACTCCAGAATATAGGATGAATCATTACATAATTATACACAGACACACACACATACATACACACAAATATATGTAAATAAAATTAGATAATAAAACCATAAATAAAAGTAAAAAAATCTAAAGTAGTGGTTACTACTGAGAAAGGAGGTAGTATAATATAGAACAGATATACAAAAGGATATTTTATTTGGGGATCTGATGCTATTCTACCTCTTGAATTTACTCTACTAACTCTACAATTCATTAAGTTGCAGAAATATGATTTTTATCACATCTCCATATATTTACTATAATTTAAAATTTCAAGAATTAAAAAGATAAAATAATGGAAAAAAGCAGTAAGTATAAATAAACTAGTGCTAGATGTGTGTTGAAAAAAAACACAGGGTTACAAAAGCATTAGGATTTTCTGTTTTTTAAATGAATGGCTTAATAATTCAAGAGTGAACAGAATGAACAATTTAAGTTATGTAATTCCTACAGCAATTACTGTTCTTGACTTATTTAGCCATCAAAGCAGGCATTTACACTTTACAAGTAAGGGGAGAAATTAAGGTAACAGACACTTTGTGGTTTTTCTAAATTTACGGGTAGTAATATTAGAAACAGTGTTCATACTTAGATAATATAACTAGCCTGCTTTTCATTAGATTCTTCCTTTGTTCCTTACCTTGCTTGCCATCACCATTGTCTCTTTGAAGGTTTTTATTCAATATTAAATGCTTCTATGAACCATTACTGTCTTAGTCTCTTCATATAACACAGAAAAACACCATACTAGGTGGGTAATAAAGAATAGAATATTATTTCTCACAGTTCTGAAGGATGGAAAGTTCAAGGTCAAAGCACCAGCAGATTATGTGTCTAGTGAGGTCTCAAAGCCTGGTTAACAGAAGAGAACCATTGTCCTCATTTGATGGAAGGGCTAAGGCAGCTTTCTTGGACCTTCTTTACAAGGGCACTTCATCGCATTCATGTGGTGTATGCTCTCTAATCTAAGCACCTTCACAAGTCCCACTGCCCAATATCAGCACATTAGTGACTAGATTTCAACACAGAACCCTGGATTATAGAAACTGTGGTACAAGGTAAGAGCTAATAATAAGAGCAAAGTGAAGATTCTTAAATTATATTTTGTTAATGAGTAGTTATTTTATTTAGCTTTTGTCTTTCTAACATACTTGCATGTTATATAGATTGTATAAGATAAATATGATCTTGAGAATTCAATTAACATGTTTGCACACACTTCATTTAAAGAAAATGAAATGATTATCTACTTTAAATATCAGCTTGCCACAATGTGGAAAATATTTGTTCTGTAGGAATATTATAATGTTTTATAAAAGTAAAAATAAGCTCTCAAGATTATCTTTAATATTTAATTTAATATTGAATTTCATTATTCATACTCGTCAATGCTTTAGCGAATATCAGAAATAACAAACATGACAGCAGAAAAGAAATTCTCTTAGGATAGGAGTTATGCTATACGTGAAGATAGCAAGAACAAACAGGACAGTAGAACATTGCAAAGAAAGGTACTATGGGGACAAGGAAGCACAAGTAAGTGTTGCCAAATATTAAAGCATAGGCTCTCCTTTTATCATCATATGCAGAAAGGCCTCTTCAGAAGACAGGTGTATGTAAAATTTAAGGAACAGTGGTCAGAACATCTCTGGCTCTATGGTCTGTGACTTTTATGAGTTCCATTATAGTACTTTCTTGTTTTCATTTTATTCCCTGTGATTTGGTTAATAGTTATGCTTCTTTCTTGAAATAGTAGTTATTTCTACGAAGAAAGTGTTTTCAGAGGATCATCATGAGTTTGAGGCCAGCGTGGGATACATATTGAGTTCCAGGACTGCTTGAACCACATAGCAAGACCTTGTATCAAGTTGGGCATTGTGTATGCAGATACTCCCAGAACTGGGGAGGCCGAGGTAGGATGATTGCCACAAGTTCCAGGCCAGCCTGGACTACTTAATGACAGCAACACCAGTCAAAACTACATAGTGAGACTCTGTCTCAAAAGGGGAGAGGGCTGTTTTCAAATTTCTTTTTAAATATACTTGCACAAAAGAGGAGCTGACTAACAAAAATTACCACATCCTAGATCTGTACCAAGCAAAATTTAATCCTGGACTTTATCTATTCAGGGAAGTACAATCATGGGAATATCTCTTTTGTAGTCCTGGGATGTATTTTAGAAATTATCTGTGAGATGAGCTCCTGAGACAATTGTATCAAACTCCCTTGTTTTAGTTCAAATGCTTTTCTCTTATCTTGTTTTTAATACAGTGCAGTATTTGTTTTGTTATTTAAATGAGATTCCCAGTCCAGTAATAGAAACTGTTTTGAAGCAATATTAAAGTAATAGTCAATGGAAGAAAATAGTGACAAAAAGCTCTGTCTTCTATTTGCTATGAAAATATGGAAAAATATAGATAATCAGCTCTATGTGAAGGTGGAGGGAATGAAGCATCAATCACATGGGCAATAGTGAGGGAGAATCACAGTGATTGGTGCAGAGGAAAGAATATAACATGATGCAAAAAGCCATGATGCTATGCTCAAAGAACCTGGTTTTATTCTGAATGGAACTAACTAGTTTTATGTACGTGATCAAGTAATTTGATTTTCCTTTGTTTCAGGTACTCATCTATAAAATACACAATCTAAATAATCTGCACTGGTTTTCAGGGTCTTTTAGAATTCTCCAATATCCACAAGTAGAATCTACAAAGACTAAAAATAAGGAGAATACAAACTTTATGTAATAGTTAGAATCAACATGTTGTCATTACTACCCTGTGATGCCAACATTCACAATATAATTCCTTATATAGAACAATTTTGCTGAAGTCACACACTGTTAAAGGTATATCTGTAAGTTTTTTAGACTCTAAAACTCAGTTCTTTCACTAAATAAAAAGAAAAACAAGGACATGTAATACTACCACAAACATAGTCCAGTCTAGGAATCTTCATTATATTGTGTCATAACTTGAAATAATTTCTCTAGTTTCTAATTTTCTGATCCAAATATTTTCTAAAACTCTAGCAATTTGTTTTATAGTAGTAGCTTTTTCAGCCACAGGAACAAATGAAAAAGCTACATATGGCAAGTGAAGGCAAAAGGAATGACATTTGCTGCTCTGTAGAGATAATTTGTAACTCAAATGCTTTTTAATTAGGGATCACCTGTGGTGAGTGTTACGTTCTCAGCTGTTCCCAAGACAATCTTAAAACCAAGAATTAGAAGGTAAAGAATTTACAATGAGTGTACAAAATTGTTGGGGAAAAGAACTTTGGTATATATTAAGAGAAAACACTATATGACATTACATACAAGCAACAACTATATAAACACACACTGACAATAAACACATGCATTTGATGTAACAGATTACAGATTCTATGACTATTTGAAATAAAGAGAAACAGATGAGTCTAAAAAACTAAGGAAACTCCTAAACAGGAAGGTGAGATTTATGCTGCTCTTAAACAGGGTAAGATTTATCTAGGCAGAAAGGAGTGACAAAACAATTCTAGATGAAAGTAAGTATGATTAAAAGCATACAAAGATTTGAAATTGCAAAGTCTGAGGACAGTGAAATGACCATTTAACAGTTTCAAAAAAATCAGACAAGAATATGGAAAAGAAAACAAAATTTCTACTCTGAATAAGGGTGAGATCAAGATTTTAGAAAGGGAAAACCAGAGAAGTTTTCAATAAGGAAGCATGACATAACAATAGGCATATCTATGGAGACTATTCTGATTGAGAAACAGTGAAATGTGAGATCAGACTAAAAACGAGACTGCTGCAAAAACCTGGCTATGGAAATGTGGGACTAATAGGATCAAAGGAATGATTGCTTTGAACATACTCATAGACTAACTGAAAATAGAACGATTATAGATCAACAGCAGAACAATTTATTTTTAGGTATCATCAGATCATAACTAAAGCCTAACTTCTAAACTGGACTTGCCAAAATTTAAGAAAAGAAGTTTACTATTACCTAAAAATAATTTTTAAAATATAGCTAGAGCTTAAAGAGTCTTCAAAAGGTTACTCTCTGCCTCTTGCTAGACTCACTTTCAGCTATTCCAGAAAGGTGGCTGTGTTTATAACAATTTGAAGATACACTGCAAATTTATATAAAAAATTACACTAGAATGAAGAGATCGTGATCACAAGAAACTAATCTCTACTTATTAAGACAAGATTGTAAACAGTCTTGTAGAAAAAAAAAGGAAAAGTCAAGTATCTCTTTATCATAAAGATAGAGCAGTATGACTCCGCCATAAAGAAGGATAAACTTGAAGCATTTCTAGGTAAATGCATGCACCTTGAGACCATACTCTTAAGTGAAATAAGTTTGGTTTAACATAGTTTTTTCTGATGTGAGAAACCAAAAGTGTAAGTGAAGACAAAAATGTATAATAGACACTGTGAAACAAAGAAAATGTTCAGATGGGAAGGGGAACTAGAGAGGGGGGAAGAGGGAAAGGAAGGACAAGAAAAGAAAAAAAGAGAACAGTAAGAGTAAATAGAAACAAAGCTTTTGTAAATAAGGAGGGAAGAGGCATTGAAGGAAGGGGAGGAGGATAAGAAGAAAAGAAGAATCAAGATAAATTGTGTACAGGTTCAAATTCCCTATGATGAAAGTTATTATAAATATCTAAAATGTACCAATAAAATTAATTTTAAAAGATAGAACAGTATAAATAGCATATTCCAGTCTTTAAAAGCATATAGTATCAAAATTTTTCAATGTATTGAAAATGAAGCATGAGTCAGATATTATGGATATTATTACTAACTGGTTGCTAGCAAGAAAGAATAGTGCTAAGTAGGTAGCATTCTTTATCAGCTAACTCAAAAAAGCTAAACAACAAAATCAATAGAAGTACTATAAAAATAACATAAATATGGCAAATACGCAAGAAGCAATGTAAATTGAAGTTTCTCTTTCTTGCTCTCCCTCCTCCCAACCATTGCAAAGCAGGGATATAGTATAGGTGAAACTTCACAAAAATTAGATTTAAACTGCTATGACATCTCATCATAGCAAGAACATCTCTTCCTATTGGGTTGAGATAGAAATAAAATAATGGACTTTTTGAAGGCAATGTCAACTCTGGCTTCTGTTGAATTAATAGATAATTTTTGGAATAGACTAGGTTATAGTAGTAAAAAAATATCTTACAAGTTGTAGTACTTTAAGCTGAAAAAGACTTCTTTCCTGTTCATAAAATATTTTTGCTGCAATTTTACTTTTCTGAGTAATTATCATCTAGGAGTTTAAGTTGAGAGATTCTTTACATCCAGTATCTCACCATTTTCTGCTACACCAGAGTAATGGTAGAAAACATGATAGATTTTAAAGGCATCTTTGTCATTATGACACGTATTTCTTCAGTCAGATTTCATGGAATCAATTAAATCACATGGGTGCATCTGGCTTCAAGGAGGTGGCAAACAACAAGCCTATCTCATGTCTACAGTAATTGAAACACAAATAATGAACATCATGACTAGCTACTCTTCCTTTATTTTATAACACTCTGTTATATATTCATGTCTTCATCCACTCAATCAGTATTTAAGAAGGAATTATGTTTGTTCTGAATGAAATTAGAAGACTTGTACTGTGTATCAGAACACCATTCCTCCATTTCTTTGTAAGTTTCAGAGTATTCTTCATACTTGACAACCAGTGTCCACAAGCTCAAGGCCCTGAGCTTCAAGTTGATAATCAAAAATAGTTGATAGTTGTGGCAGAAAAGGAACTCTCATATATTGTTGGTGGGAATGCAAACTAGAACAACCATTATGGAAATCAGAATGGAGATCTCTCAAAGGACTGAAATTAGAAACTAGCTATCCTCCTGCTAGGTATATTCCCCAAAAAGCTTAAGTCATCATACTACAGTGATACTTGAATACCAATGTTTATAATACAATTTGTAATAGTTAAATCCTGGAAGGGACCTGTATACCCATCAAAAGATGACTGGATAAACAAATATGGTATGTATATATAATAGAATACCACTTGACTCTGAAGAATGACAAATTTAAGATACTTGTCAGGAAATGGATGCACCTGGAGAACATTGTTGAGTGAAATAAATCAGACATACAAGCTTGAATACCATACGGTATACCTCACTTGAGTGGGGCAAAGTACCAATAAAGAATATGAAAAAAGGTGGATAGAAAGGGACAAGGGGATGGAGTTCATGCAATAGAGAAATAGTACAAAAGAACAAAATGAGTAAGGGGGATGGGAAGGGGAAATGGCAGGAAAAAAGATATGCCATGTGCAGGAATCGAAAAACCCTAATCAATATAAATATTATAAGCCATACCATGTGCTAAGCCAAATAGTATCAACAGGTACAAAAAAGGTGATTGGGGAATCAGAGGAGGAACAGTGAGGAAAGGGGAAGGGAAAGGGGGAAAAAAAACAAGCTGTAATATGTACATGTAACCACTTCCTAAAATGATTATAAACTGTATGAACTTTGAATATATACTAACAGAATAAAATAAATAAGAAAAGAAACTTTTAAAAAATAGAAGCATGTGTAAATACCAAATAGTTTCCCTGGTGTGAATAATCTGCAACAATGCATAGGATTCTAATAAGATTACTGACATTTAGAAATGGGAAGAAAGGAGCTAAAGGTGTAGGGAAGGTGGGATGGGTAGGGGAAGAGTAAAAAGGGAAAATAAAAAAATGTGAGAGAATGAAAAGATGAAAATAAAGCGTTTGTAGATGGGGAGGGGAGGAGGGGGTGAAGGGAGGGGAGAGGTAAGGGGAAAAAATGAGAATCAAGACTTGCCATGTAGAGGTACATGATCCCAACAATGAATGTAACTGTACTGTATCCCTAAAATGTACCAATAAACTCAATAAAATTAAAAAAAAAATAGAAGCTACTTAATTAGGCTATCTTCCTGAAAAGCTCTGGATAAAACTTATGGCTTTTTAGAGTACAGACTCCTTTTAGTGGTTCTCTAGGAACCTCATTTCTTTTATAAGGATATAATGACATGGTAAAGAAGAAGAGCTCACAGGAAGAACAATTTCATTACAGTCAACATATAGGAAGGGGTATTTTTGTGATGAAAAGCACAGGTTTTAGTTCAAACAATAGCTCTGTTCCTTTTGTTTTTCCATTTTCCTTTCCTCTTTTCCTTTCTTTCTTCTGTTCTTCCATCAAAATGACACAACAAAAGGAAAAGAAACCTGAGTCAATTATGTATACCAATCAGACCAGAGGCAAAGATAGAAAGCAAATAAAAATATCTACCTTCTGCCCTTTACTGGCCCACAGTTTAATGTCTTATCTCCAGCACATGTCTGTTTCTGTTTCTTATATTTGATTTAGATGAATATGAGGAAGTATATGTGTGTGTGCCCATTTATTCTTCCATACAAAGCCATCTCAGTCTCCTCTGATCCAAAAATCATAAATGCTCATATGTTACACAAATCTCCTTAATGAGGAACTGTGGAATAATGGCTTCTAGAAGAGTTTTCTAAAGACAATTGGCATTATCTGTGATAGTATCTAAAACTTCATTATTACATATTCATTTTGCTGGTGTTTGAAAACTTTGTAGGAAGAATAATCCTATCTATAAGAAATATGAAAATTTAGGAAGAGGAATGCCTTAAGTTTTTATTAGGGAGAACTAACAAAATTATCACTAGACAATACAGAGTAACCAAGACCTTGGAGGAATCAATAGGTAATAATAAAGAACTCCAGAAGACACAAAACTGGAGACACAGGACCTGAAAAAGGGTGTAAGAGGGAAGCCTTGCTGACTCCACTATTTCACCTAGGGCTAATCTTGAAAAGAAACAGAGATATAAACATTGGAATAAAAGTTTCCCACTGTTACAGTTTTCAGTTAATTAACAGACCAATCTTTTCAGCTTAATATTTTAAAACATTTTAATAATCCTCAACATGCCATATTAATAATTCCATTAACAAGGAAGAGAAGGTCCTAGGGAGAAAACATTCCTTAAGTCATTTCCATGCCATTATTTTCAAGAAACACTGTAGGGTTTAATATGAGATGAGAATCAAAATCAAGGCAGGCCATTATATATATTTTTAAACATTCTTCAACTGTGCTTTCTTTGGTAGATTCCTTTGGCATCCCACTGCCACATGGTTTGGAGATAGCATTTGAAATTAGGGCTCTTCTCTGCAGGCCACCTGGCAAATAGAAATTAGCAAGCACATAACTGTTGAAGGGCTAGAAGAACCTATTCACAGCTCAACAAGGCACTCATTATGATTGCACTGACCACATAAATGAGCAGCGAGGAGACTGAAGCTACGTGAAAATATTTATTATTAAAACATTTCAAGAGCTTTCTATTCTTCAGGAGATTAATGGTAAATAGAAGTACTTATGATTAAAATATGAGGCCTGCTCTTTTTGTAAACAAAGCTGATTTGATGAAAGTTTCCAGAGGATTTCTGCTTCCATTATGTGAGAGGTTTCATATATTTTTATCCTGATCATATATTTTTCATACAGAAATCAGTGTCATTAACCATAAGCCAATAGTCATGAAGGTTAACCATGCATTTCTATTTCCTCAGGAAAATTCCAGTTAAATGTATTGTCCCAACATTGTTATTAATAGTAACATTTTACTTTCAAAAGCATCACAATTTAAATGAAAAATCATGTTTATACTAATAAGCAGTTTCTCTGACTGATTTGGGTTCAATACAAATTAATATTGGCTTCACAATAGTTGTGATCAATACAAAACTGAATAGATCATGTCATTTGATTAGAGTTCTGCTCTCATGAAGTCTGAATCATGGATCTTACCCTTATACTGGCCTGGAGGAGTAAATTAATTCCAAGATCAAGTGCTCTGTTCCTCATTACACTAACTTTCAAATACATTCATGGATGTTTAAAGTGAATATATGTTTGTAAATAGGTACACTCCATTTGAATTATTCCCAGCCCTGTGAATTTGGCCAAGTTATATTAACATTTAAGAGACTATTTTTTAAATCTTTATAACTGAGATAATAAATATTGCATTACATCTGTAGTAAGAATCCAAGGTTTACCCAGAAACATCAGATAGACACCAATCACTGAATTTAGAATTAGAAGACATGAGATAATGATATGACCACTCTCTTGTGTTACTGTGAGGAATTAATTTCAAATATCATATGGCGGGCCAGGGATTGAGCTCAGTGGTTCTGCCGCCTGCCTCACAAGCACAAGGTCCCAAGTTCGATCCCCAGTACCAAAAAATTTTTTTAAAAAAAGGCAAATATCAAAATATCACATGGCATGCTTTCCTTGTGTGCAGTCACCTGGTATCAGGGCTCTATTTTCAGTTGTAAATATATTATTTGAAAAGGCAATTTGAATATGCTATTGGTATTACACATTTGTATTATTAGGTGAATTTTATTTTATTTTCCAAGCTATGGATTTACATTTTCTTATACCTGAAAATTACTATTTCTTCCTAGGATGTGCAAGTCAACTTATGGCCAAACTTTGGCAAATGAGTTATGAAGATCCAAAAATAGACTAGAGCAGAAGGTGTGTAAACTCTAAAGTTTCCATCAATTCATATAAGAGAATATACCATTAAAAATGACTATGAGTAATAATAGCAGCTAACATTTACATCATGCTTATTATACAACAGCACTTTCTACATTATATTTCTAAACACAGTTTTAAGTCATCTTCGTTTAATAATTCTCAATACTCCAAGTTAAACTATAAAATAGATTATCATTTATTACTCTGCTTTATTACTGTAACAAAATATCTAAGGTAGACTAACTTTATGAACACAATACTTATTTTTGTTCTGGAGATTCTCACAGTTTTGGAGATTCAAAGTCCAAGATCAGGTGGCCTCACTGATTCAGTCTCTACAAGGATCTAACAGTGGCCTGGTAGCACAATGCCAGAGTATACATGAGAAGAGATCACTTCTCAAAGCAGGAAGCCAGTGGACACTGCAGTCCCACAGCCTTCTCAAAGACATGCTCCTAGGATACCCTCAAGGTTCTAGTACCTTCCATTTTACCCTAAAACTTTGTGTGACACACACAAAGTATATCCAGACCACAGCAATAGCAATCACTATCCTCATTTTATGGTTGTGAAAATGGAGACAAGTTTTCTTGCTTGTAATTTTGGTAAGATCTGATTTGAGCCTAAGCATTTGACCACAAAGTCCTTTTACTTCATCGAATGTCACGCCTCAAGACTGACTTTGGCATAATTAAAAATATTTTGAAAGGTCAAATATTCAGTGTTTAAAATTAAATAAGTATGACAAATGTGCTAATACACTTGTTTTTCTCTTCTGGAGCTCGTGAAGACAAATTCTATGGTTATGACAAATGCTTACCACTCCCTCCGTTGTCATTCTAGAATGCAATTCTGAGTCAGTAAAAGGTCTGTCCCTATGCTGAGAGGAAGAAATATCCCTCATTTTTGGTGCTGGAGCATTTGTGGTGGTGACTTGATCACTGACTCCTAAGGACATTCCGGAAGCTAGAGAAGCCTAACTCAGGACTCTAAGGCCAAACTTAAGTAAAAGTTGAGATTTAGCATCACAGCTGTAAATAAGTCTTTTGCCTGTCATTCTATTATTAATAAACTATAATTAAATATTTTCACAAGGCAAGATATTAGTCCTGTGGGAAAATGAAAGAATTGGTATTTTGTGAGGCCATAATGGAGCAGGAGCAGGAGTGAGGGAATGGAAGGAGTACAGTACAAATAAAAGCCAATCTCCCTCCTGGCTACTTCCATTATGACAGAGGCAGTGCTTAAGGGGAAAAATGAGTTTCTAGGCAGAGAAGCTTTTGGGATTAGATTAGGATTATAGTGGCCCATGCCTTCACCACAGTTTCCTTTTTCGTGATGAAATCCAAGAAGATTGAGTAAACTACAGTACAATTTTTTGGCAGAGAGGAAAAAGACCACATACACATAAATTTCATTATATTAAAATAATTGTTGTATTTATGATTAGTTACTAGTAATCTCTTAATGGACCTAAGTTATAAATTGATTCTCAGTTCATGCCAGTGAAAACATGAGAGTAGACATAGCATCATTCCCTATTATGAACATTTTAAAGCACACATGTAGAAGCAATTAGCCAGCATTCTCCAAACAGAGAGATAGGTAGGGGTTCAGGGCTTGGTGGCAGAAAGGCCACGTCAAAGAAAATTAATTTATTTTCTAAAACATAAGAAAGACATGGATGTTGTGGTACTGTCTTTGTCCTCTCATGAATATTCTATGAAATAGCATCATTCCTGATTTGACAATTCAACTACTTACCTAAGCAACACGTGGCCCCACATGCATTTGTAAAAAGCACTGGTGATAACACACTCTTATATTTCAGGAAATGTCACATATTGAAAAACTACCTTTAGGGGGCCAGAGATTTAGCTTAGCAGTTTGGTGGCCTGCCTTGCAAGTGCAAGGACCCGAGTTCAATCCCTGGTACAAAAAAAAAAAAAAAAAAACAGAAAAAGAAAGAAAGAAGAGAAAAACTACCTTTGGTCAGCAAATTAACTAACTGTTTTTGTAAATTGAATGAAAGTGCATTTAAAACTTCACAATGATAGTAGTTCCTGGTAACCTAATTACTGTCATGATACAGCCTAGAAGTAGGCACTGATCATCTAGCCTCACAGTTAGGGTTACAGAATTGGTGACCTCTTCTTTTCTTTCAAGTTATCAACCTGAAGACTACCACTTACCCCCACCATATGGTAACTAAATTTTGTCTGCCTTGCAAGTCTTATTCCTTAGATGTACACTTTTTTTTTCGCTTTAATTGAGTTTATTGGTACATTTTAGGGATACAGTACAGTTACATTCATTGCTGGGATCTTGTACCTCTACATGACAAGTCTTGATTCTCATTTTTTCCCCTTACCCCTGCAAACACTTTATTTTCATCTTTTCATTATCTCACATTTTTTTCTTTTCCCTTATTACCCTTCCCCTACCCATCCCACCTTCCCTACACCTTTAGCTCCTTTATTGAAGATATACTCCAAAGTGAAATAAATAAGTCACACATGTGTAAATACCAAATAGTTTCCCTGGTGTGAATAATCTGCAATAATACATAAGATCCTAATAAGATTACTGACACTTAGAAATGGGAAGAAAGGAGATGTACACTTTTGATAAGAAAGACAGAAACTGTTCTTCCACATTACTTTCAATTTGCTGCAGACAAATCAATCCACTAGTGATACACTTTTGTTTTAAATATCAACAAAACTCTATTTTTAATGAGATTTCATAATTCAAAATAGTGTTAATATGAAATTTTCTATATCTTCAACACTACACAATATAGCAACTTCTAGTTCCATTTTATATACAGCAAAGTGAAAATATACTTATATAGCTGGTGTTTAAGTACTTATTTACTCATTTATTACGGTAATGAGGATTGAATTCAGGGACTTTGCACCAAACTAAATCTCAAGTCCTTTTTTTCATTTTTTGCATTTTTTTAAAGAGTCCTGTGAAATCACTAAGTTGCACAAGCTGGGCTCAAACTCATGATCCTCCTGCCTTAACTTCCCAGAGTGTGGGAATATAGGTATGTACCATTGTGGCTGCCCCTGAATACTTTTAATCATAGATGTGTCTCTATAGTGACTGGAGGGTATCCTTTTTTAATATTTTCAGTTTACCTGAAGTACCTTTAGTTTAACATAGAATACCAGCAATATAATATGTTAAACACAAGTAAAAGTAGAGTTAGATTAGTACACAGGTTGATTGGGAGGTATCTTTGTTTGCTTTGATTCAACAAGTGAATTGATGGCCATTTTCACAGGCAAAGATAGGGCTTTACATCCCTACAACAAAATCATTTCAGCATTTGTTCTTCTTACATATACTATGTTACTTATCTGAAGGTCAGTGGTAGGAATGATACAAAGGACACGCTCAAGAAGTTTGTCTGAACACAGCATACTGACCACATGTGTTCAATATTTTACCCTCTCTCCTGTCTAATTCTAATCATAAGAGAGAAATAAACTGTTAACATTAAGGACAAAGAAAATAGAAGGGTGAAACAGAGGATGCTAGAGAAAGCAAAGGATCATTACTCAGAAGGCAGCAAAAGAAAATAGAAAGGAACTTCCCAGGTAAGCAGCTGTACTCTAGGCATCAAAAGAAATCTTTCTAGATTTGCTGCTGTAAGATACAGCCATAAGTAGAAGGAAAAGGGTGAAAATTGATGGGAGAGTAGATTTTAAAACATGACTCTCTGGACTTTGGAAAGAACATGTGGATAACTATTGACAGATATTTTGAACTAAATTGAGTGGAATTACAACCATAAAAGGTAAGCCAATAAAAACTAAGCTGATTGTACAATAAAACAAAATAGTTAGAAAAGTGTGTACTCAGCAGTGATAAACATACAGACAATTATCATGATAAGTCCTAACTATTGCTTCATTTTAAAAATCATAAATACTAATAGAAAGATGGGAATAGTAGAATTGGGGAGTGCATATATTTAAGAATCACTCAATTACCATAAAAAAAGATAGTAGACATTCAAATCTATCTAAGTAGGTAATTCAACTAGCAAGAACATTTATATTTAAGGGTACAGAAACAGTGGGAAAGAGAATACTACTTTTCATAATTAAATAATGTCCTTAAATATGTGTATGTATTATTTTGATGAAAATACATTGAAAAACAACAACAGCAAAGCATATATGTTCAAGAGTTTTGGTCAGTTATATTTTAAATTGATTTGAAGATAAAGTTGCTTCTTGTGGTGACACACGCCAGTATTAAAGACTTTCTAATCAATCTTTCAATGATTTTTTTTACACCTTCAATTATTTATGGTCTCTAAACTAGAAAACACAGAATTAAACGAAAATTAGACTTACTGATGTAGATAAATTGGAACTGGGGAGTATGCACATCATATATTGATTCCTTATCTGTGATTAAAATTTTTTAAGCTCATGCAATTTTTTTAATTATGAGAAATATATAATATTTGCAAATTTTCCCATCTTTCTTAAATATAGTACTATGTTGTCATATTATGTTTAATTATAATTAAACAATTTGATAACTCGGAATGCATACAGCTGTGTCAAGATACAGGACTGTTACATCACAAGAGAAACTTCCCGGATACTACTGCCCTATCATAAGCCCTTCCAGAAACAAACAACATTGAGTTATGATTCAACATAGATAAGTTTTACCTGAAGTACTACATAACTGTAAAGGAGTAAAACCATATTTACTTGTGTTTAACTGGGAAAGCTCCTGAAAATTGTATCAAGAAATGCTATAAGTATAAAGTCTCTTATAGAAGCGCAATGAAAGAGTAACTATAGGTGAAGCCAGTGGCTTTTCAGCTTTGCAGACTTTTGTATTAGATCTGAGTCATAATTGCAACTTCATTGGATAGAAGTAAAATGACATACAGATATTCTCGGAATGGAAAATCATATCTAATATCTAAGAAGGATGATTATTATTTATTTAGAGGACTAGAAATTGTCTGTAATTGTTTCATGTTAAGAGTATAATGTTTCAGAAGAAAGCAACTGAGGCAATTAATTCAATATTGAAGTATCTTGAGTGCAATATCAAGGTGTTTGACTATTTTTTTAATCAGAGAGGATGTTCTCATTCTTTACATAGCTGTCCTGGTTCCTACAAATGGGAAGGATCTCTGTGGCAAAGAGAAAATATTACAGATTTTAAATTCCATAACTTATTTTAATGTACATTGAATTAAAAATTACATGAGAGTAAAGGGGCCTTATGTTTGTAAGCAGGAAATTATATCATCAACATTTAATTTTAAAAAATAATTCCTGCTGATGATAAGTATCAGTAGAATTAAATTAAGAGGTGACTTCATTACCATTGAGCTGGGTAAAATTTTAGAAGTGAACAAAACAAGTTTTTGTTCTCTTGAAGCTTATATTCCAAGGGAAGAGGTCAATAGTGCTTCTTAGTTTGTACGTTATGTATAATTGAAGTTTAATATAAATTAGTTGAATAAATAAATGAATTCATGTAGTAAATTTTAATGTACAGCATTACTTTATTTTGTTTTGCCAGTAATCAGAGGTGTTCAAACATGGCAGTTCACTGCAATATCATGGAATTTTATTGAAAATACAAATATCAGAAGTTTCTTCAGAGTTTGAGGTTCATGCATTTATATTGCTAAAAAGCTGAGGCAACTTTTAAAGTAGCCTCAGGACTAATTTGTAGAGAATTTTTGGACATATGCAAAGATAGAACTTCAAGGCCCAGATATTCTAAATAACCTCAATCTTGTACTTCAAACTATCCTTTGTGGAAATTATGTGATATTTAGCTAGGAACTGCCATTTAAATCAATTGAAAAGTGAAAAAGAAACTACATGTCATGTCAAGCTCCTAATGTTTGCACGTGAAGAGTGCAGTCAGATAAAAAGATGCTCTCAGATGTAAAATAGGAAGAATGGAGTGCAACTGTTAAGTTCTCCTACTATATTTTATTTTATTGCTATGTGTTTCTTATATTTGTGATGTTGTATTACTATCATTTCAAAATAGCTTGCTATTCAGGACAATTATGTGCTAACAAATTTGATAGCCTAGGAAAAGGGACAAATTACTGACCATATCAAGATTGAATCATGATGAAATTTTAAAACATGAACAGATCAATAGCAGCTATATTGACATTGAATTAGTAACTCAAAGGAAAGCTCAGAACTAGATGGCTTCACTACTGAGTTTGATCTAACATTTTGAGAACATTTAATAGTAATTCTCATTAAATTGTGTGAAAAATTGAAGAGAAGGAAACTCTTCTAAATTCATTCTAGACGGCCAGAATTATTACTATAATGCAAAAACCACACAAGGGCATAATAATCTCTTTTAAAAAGCTATAGTCCAAAAACTTTGATAGGCATAGATGAAAAGATGCTTACTAATATTCTGGCAAACAATATTAAATAGCATATGAAGGAGATGACAGCAGAGTCAAGTGGAACTCATCCCAAGAATATGTGGATAGATCAATACTTACAAATCTGTGAACATGATAGATACACTACACCAACAAAATAAAAGACAAAAACCATATGAGCATTTTAACACATTAAAAAAGACACTTGAAAAAATTAACATCCTTTTGTAATAAAGTACAGAACAAATTAGGTAGAAAACATACTTCCATATACCAACAGTTATAAATGGTCAACCATTAATGTACTAAAAAGGGAAAAGCTAAAAGCTTTCATTCTAAGAAATGAACAAGACAAAAATGCTGACATCACCATTTCCAAAAAACAACCCCCGCAAACAAAAAACTGCTAAGGTTTTTACTAACCAAACTTCAAAATATATTAACAACTACAGTAATTGCTATAGTGACTAAAACCACATGGCTTTGGCATAAAAAACAGATACACAGACTAATGTAAAAGAAGATACAGCCACCTGATTCTTGGTAAAGGTGCTAAGAATATGCTTCTTTTAAATAAATGATGCTAGCATAACTGGATAACCATAAGGAGAAGAATGAGACCATTAACTCTGGGGCATCACACCAATTTTATGTTAAAGTAACATTATTGTGTACATACCTACATCTATTCTTTAGAATATTTTTATTGAGAAATTTTTAATTTTATGAGTTTTATTATATTAAACAATGACTACTTAACAGGAAACAAATACCATAAAATAAAGTAATTTTTATTATTCATTGAGTGAATTAAAAAAAGCATCACAATTTTCAACATCAACTGTGTTTTGATTTACAAAGTCTAAAAAAAGCAACAGCAATAAATTTTTATATTGAACTACAATGAAAATACTAATAGGACTCTACAACAAAAATAATTTTTATTTCAAGTATCACACCTAAGGCAGTCCTCACAAATGACAACAGCACTTTTCAGCACTGATAGTAATGTGCTTTGCTTTCTTGTCCTTTTTGTAGGACATATTTGACATCTCACTGGTCTTGTTTTGTCAGGAGATTCTCATATTATACATATGTAGTAAACCAGAACATAAAATATTAATAAAGTATTAATATGTATTATGCATTTAGAGTAAAGATCAACATTTTCACAGCAGCTGTGTACTTGCTTACAAAACCTAAAAGATAACACCAGAAATACATTCCTATATGAACTACAATGAAAATACTTACAGAACACTACATCAAAAATACTTTGCTTCAATCATAACACCCAAGGCAGTCTTCACATTTGATAACTGCATGTTCCATACACTCATCACTCTTACATTGAGAGAAAATGTGCTTTCCTTTCCTGTGTGGCAGGGCTTTCCTGTCATCTTTATTATTTTCTTTTGTTAGAAGCTTCCTACTATATTAGTGTACAGTGTGCACTTAGCAGAAAAATTAGATTTCAATAAAATATCAAATATGTAAGAATATGTTGGAATACACAAATATGTTAGAATAGACATCAACATTTTTATATCATCAATTTACTTACAAAACCTAAAGGATAACATCCGAAATAAAACCTACATGAACTACAATGGAATCACAAACCACAGAAATAATCATTGCTTTGACTGTCACACTCTAGACAGTCTTCACAAATGACAACTGTGTGTTCCATGCACAAGCATCACACTGATAGCACATATGTTTCCTTTTCATGTCCTTTTTGGTAGGCCACAATTTATATCTTTTTTTGGTTTTCTGTTATAGTAGGTCTATGTGATGTTGCACTGCCTGTTCACCTGTCGGCTCAATAGTGTGCACTGCTATTTTTTGCATAGTTCCCTGGGCAAAAACATTTTATTCTTCCTCTGCTGTAAATGATCTCTTATGAGTTCTAGTCCCCACCCTCTAATAAAATTTCTCTGTTATATTTTGTACTTGTTATCTTCATAACTGTTTTTGAACTATAAAACTATTTATGTTACACATCTTTTGGATTGAGTAAAATACAACCATTGGCCAATGCCTTGTGTTTTGAGTGACATCGTAGTTGCTGCATAACTCAACAATAACTTCTTCTCTGCCTTTGGTTTTGTTATAAAAAGTTACTATCTCAGGCTTCAGTTTGGTTGAGATTTTAGTACAGTTAGAAACAAAGGAGTTGAGTCACTTCTTTCCCTTTCCTTCATTCAATTGTGCATGCCACACCACCCTAATGATTATCTATGCTTCCATAATCCTAACTCGGGGAAGATATGTGAGCTACCTTCCCTCTCTCGATTCAACCATAAACACAACACCACCTTAGTGATTATTCAGGGTTAGGGTTAGGGTCATTGACTGTGCTCCAGGATTAATGTATAAACTCAAAGTATAATGCCTTCACATATACCAGGGCATACACTTTTTATACCATATTTTGAAGCCTTTTTTTTGGAATACACTACCTAAAGCTACAGTGACCATAGAATGCTGTAAGATGTTCAATGATCATGTGTTCAGATAGTGTGTAAACTGCTTGATCTTTTTAAACAAAACTCTCAGGGACAGCTGCCAGATTATCAGTTCTTCTTCTTTCCTGGCTAGTGGTTTTCTTAGCAAACTTTGGGCAATTTTGAAGGAAACCAAATCTCCTCAGTGGCATTGTTATTATACAAAACTCAAACCCACACCCATAAGTCTTTTACATCCATAAATCTTTTACATTTCAGCAATTAGCATGAGAAAGCCCTACTAAGTACAGAAGACCCAAGAATGGTTTTAGTTCAGCTAGTGAGGTGTCATAATAAATGCATTTTTGATACAGAATATTTTACTTATATTTAATCATTTGTATATTAACAACATCTTGTGGCATTTTGTCTGTTACAATTTTCCAACACTGAATGGCAGTGCTGGCATTCCATCTAATGCATTTCTATCCTGCTAAGATCCTCACTATACTTTTGGATGTAGTTCTAATATTAGATCATTCCATTTGGTTGCATGGCCAGTTTATACCATTTTGACAAGTCAAATATGTAATAACATTGCTATTTTCCTCATCATCTGAATCAGGGAGGTCTTCATTCCCTGTGTCTGTAACAGTCTATTCTTGCTCCATTTCACTGTCACAGGAACTTTGGCTCACATGGCCAATGTCAAAGTCATCATTATTATCATCACCCATGCCCAAGTCACCTGAATATTGTAGCCAGCTAAATTAATTAGATAGATTATAGGCAGCTAGATAGGGTCAGGCTCTTGACTGAGTTGATACAAAAGAAAATTGAGACATATTTACCAAAGGTGAGCATTAAAAAAAGGACAAACTACTACTCCTCACATACTTTCCCTAGGGATAAATAGCAGTGATTGATACTCTAAGTAGACATCAACCACCGTAAGTAGACACCAAAAACTCCCTTAACCCATTTCCTTTCCAGAAAAATCCTTATTCTTTCCATACATACTGGCTATGGACTTTTTCCCTGTTTGACCCCTATTTATTCAATATTACCTAAGTGAATATACTTGTAATCTTATTGGTTGATTACAGTTTTGCCCCACCTCACACCCTCCTTGTGATTTTTCCACTGGACTAGTTTTGTCCCACCTCAAAACCACCTCACCTCCTAGCTTTGCTCCAAAGTGAGTGGCAATCCACTTTCTGAGTGTCTGTCCCCTCCTGTCCCTCTCAAACAGGAGCTGTTTTTCCCTCAATAAATATTCCCTAATCTTAAACTCTGTGGTTCCTAAAATTTATTCTCCAATTTTAGAAGACATGAACTCAGCATTCTGGATATCTAACAGGTTTATAATTATTATATTTCCCTTATTTGGATTATTTGGAGGTTCACATATCATACACCCTATATCATTTGGATAACTGGACAGAGATAAGAGTTTGCTTTCATTTCAGAGATTCTCTTTGGTTCATACATATAACTTTCTGTTTCATGGATTCTTGTTTTTTGGCTTCATAGATTCTAGCTTTCATTTGTAGCTCCTGGTTTTTTGTTTCATAGATTCTAACCTTTTGTTTCGTAAATTCTGGCCTTTTTTCACAGAGTCTGGCTTTTGTTTCAAAATTGTATTAAATTTTAGGTTAAATGTCTTAGATTTTTGCATATTACTGTTTCTCTTATAATAAAATACATTTTATTCCATTTTGTATGTTACATTTGCATTTAGTGGCTAAAGTTGCATTCCTTGTTTTGTTAACGGTTCTAGAAAAAAGATAGTGTTAGATTACCACCTCGTGGAATTTTATAGTAACTACAAGTAAATTTAGAAAATGCTATAGAATGGGTCTTTTTAATAAAATCTAGTTTATATTTGAGACATATACATGCCTATTAATAAATAATGAGACTCTATTTGCTATTTGAAAGACAACCAATCTTAAGACTTGGAGGACAGATTTCACTGAGATGTTCTGGTTCAACCATCTCTATACTAGAGAAAATGTTGGGCCTATTCTATTTCCTTTCTTGTCTGATCTTCTACTGGTGAGAGATCTTAGCTCTTGAGATTCCCCATTCTTGTCTTTGCAGGCTGAGATTGGCAACTCTGGAGCAAGCTGTCTTCAATAACTCACTGTGACCATAAGAGGAAAAGATCTCCTTTCCAGGGCTCATTTCTAATCTTTCACTGCCACTTTACAATTTCCTTTTAGAGGCATGGAGAAAGGAAGGAACTCTAAAACTGCACCAACCTTTCCAACTAAGGACTTTTAAATTGATTCCATAGAAAATGAGTGGTATTTTAACACCAAAGACAAGGAAGCCATCTTAGGTGAGGAATGCATTTAATGTAAGGGAAAACCCCAACCCCTCTCTCACACTTCTGGTTTTCATTATTTATGTGTGTAGCGAAATGCCTTCACTAATAAGTTGTACATATAAAATCCTGTACACTTGTAAAATGCTATGTAAGGATTTGGGGGGCAGGCTTTAGACAGTTAGGCTTTTATTTGGACTTTCTTTCCCCACTAGTGAGTTAGAAACTATGCTTAAGCTTTTCTCTAATTCATTGAGAGTTAACTTTAAAACCACATTGTAGTCAGACAAACCCTCTTTCCAGGAAGTCAGGATAAGGTAACTTACAACTACTGTTTTGTCTTAAATAGAGGAAAATAGCAATCAGCTAGTGATTTACACTTCTATTTTTATATGCTAACTAAACTAAAAGGAGATTTTAGTCAGCCTTTCTTTTCTTTTCATGTACACGTTGAAAACTGATAGAAGTGACTTTGCTGACATGTAAATTCTGGTTGCTAGGCAACGGACATAAATTTAACCTGTGAGTTTCAAATACTTAGTGATTTTTTTTTCTTTTTTTGGTACCTGGGATCAAACTCTGGTCGTTGTGATTGCAAAGCAGGAGCCAGAACCACTGAGCTAAATCCCCAGCCCTACTTAGTGATTTTAAAATGGACCTTGAATGATGTGTTGCTTTGTCTTGCATCTAAGGAAGGTTGCCTAGGTGACTAGACAGGTAACAAGAGTGTCTTAAAGGCTTCTCTACCCTAGGACCTAGGTTAGAATGCCTCTGAGCCATATATATTTTCAGTCTCTAAATGTGTTCTCTTTTGCAGACTAAACAAGTGCTCTAATATTCCCATTGATATATTTTTCTCACTTTTTCAAATTAGAAATCAGTGGCTTAGAGCTCTTAATTATTGCTCTTGTTACTAATGCATCCTTCTTTAGACATGGCTGTTATAGCTGGAATTAATTATGACTTGCATCTTTAGAAAGACATACTAAAATTAAGAGTACAAATTTTTTAGGGAAGATAGGGTCACAGCTGGTAAAAGGTAGCTAGTCTGCTACACCCTATCTTCTGGTTTCCTCCAAATGGCAGCCACTTGCTGTAGAATAAGTCACCTCTGGGACTCCTTGAGGATATATAAATCAAGTAAAAATTTAAAGGGATGCCCAATTGTTTCTACTGTTTCAGATGGATAACTCAATATCTGAACCTCTTACTCCCTTGAAATGTATTCTTAAACACTAGAAAATGCTCAATCCTCATACTGAGAAAAAGTGGTTTAGTGTTTTTCTGCAGTGAGTATGGCCTGCCTACCCCCTAGAGCCAAAATGGAATGCAGAGGGAAGTACTGATTATGATACTATTTCACAACTAGAACCATACTGTAAGAAAGGAGAAAAGTAGTCAGAACTGCTTTATGTCCAACCTTTCTTTGTGTTAAGAGATAATCCTTATCTGTGTCCAAAAGGTAAAGATAAGCCACAGGAAAGCCAGACACTCCTGGCCCCCATCACTAAGGTTTCTCACCCTTGCCTTTTGGAAACTCAAAGCAAGGTTTCCAAGGCAACTTTAGTCAAAACCCTACCTACTATTAGTAACCTGAGGATAAATTTCCCAAGACAACCCTTATCGAAGCCACACCTAGTTTTGCAGAGTTTAAGTCTTTCCTTTTATCCCATCCAGACTATCAGGATTAGGGTGGTGCCAAGCCAATCTTTCACATGCAGTGGTTTATTTGTTTGTTTGTTTTTTGTTTTGGTACTGGGGATTGAACTCCAGTCCTTGCGCTTGCAAGGCAGGCCACCGAACCTCTGAGCTAAATCCCTGGCCCTTCACATGCAGTGGTTTAATAATCACACACCCTTAATCCCAGCATCACACATTCCACATTCAACCACCTCTGAAAAAGAAAGTCCCACCTCATCTGCTTGAGGCTTCTGGGGAACATCTAAGCATAAGCCCATAAAAACCCCAAGTCTGATGCTCAGGACTCTACAAAGAGTTCAATGACTACTGACCTTACCTGCTGCCACTATGGAAAACAAGGCCACCTTAGGAGAAACTGCTATAAGAGGCCCCCTGAGGTATGCCCTGATTACAACCATGACCACTGGAAAGCAGACTGCCCTTTGAGGCAGAGGCCGCAGAGGTCAGACTTACCTTAAAAGCTGGTCCAGCAAGACTGAAGGGCCCTGGGCACTCTCTGCTTTCTCCCTCTGGCTGGACTGCTATCTCCATGAAGGAGCTTCAGGTACTCATGACTACAGAAAGAAAAAAAAAATCAGCTTATTGCTGGACACTGGCACCTCTCTCTCTGTCCTCTTCAGTGCTGGACTTTCTTCTAGCCATTAAACATCAGTGAAAGGAGTCACTGAAGAGGAGGTAACCTGTTATTTTTCACAACCCTTAGGTTGTAACTGGGATGGCTCTCTTCACCCATTCCTTTTTAATTATGCTTTAAATCCAGTTTCCCTCCTGGGGAGATATTTTATCTTGTTTTAAATACTATAAAATATATGCACCCAGGTCAAGTACACTGCCCTCCCATTATAAAAACATAAATCCTAAAGCATGAGTAACTATAGGTAGGATAGGTAAAGCGATAAAAGCTACTCCGATGCAAATACATCTCAAAGATCCTACTATTTTTCCTCAACAGAGACAATATCTTCTAAGGCATAAAGTAAAAAAAGAATTATTGCCTATATTGACAACCTAAGAGTACAAGGTTTACTTAAAATCTGTAACAACCCATGCAACACTCGAATTTTGGAAGTTCAAAAGCCCAATGGAGAATGGAGGTTGGTACAGGACCTTAGACTAATAAATGAAGCAGTAGTGCCAATCTACCCAATCGTACCTAACTGGTACATTCTCCTTCTTCAGATCCCTGAAGATGTCAGTTAGTTCTCATTGCTGGATTTAGAAGATGCCCTCTTTCGTATTCCTTTAAATACTGATTCCCATTTTTTTTTCCTTTTAAAATCCTCATGACTAGGTCTCTTAGCTGATGTGGACTGGCTTCAGAAATAGTCCTTTTCTCTTTGGGTAAGTGCTTCTCCTCATGACTTGGTGTGTTTTAAATGTTCCCAGGTTGTGGTCTTACAATATGTAGATGATACACTGTTATGTGCTACTACAGGCAAGTTTTCTAGCCAAAGCCACTCATGCTCTGCTAAATTTTCTAGCAGACAAGGGTTATAAGGTTTCTAGATCTAAGACACAACTTTACAGCTTTGAGGTAAATATCTGGGCCTTATCACATTTAAGGGAACTTGAGGAGTGGGGGAAGAAAAAAATTAAACTAAATCTTTCCTTTCTGGAGCTCAAGATTCCACAACAGTTAAGGGGATTCCAAGGAATTATCAGGCTTCTGTTGCCTGATATGGTAAAATTGTACAAAATTCAGCCCAAATACAGGTCCCCATATTTTAACCTGGGAACTGGATTCCCAGACCACATTCCAGAAGTTCTTGCAAGTGCTTCTAAATGCTGTGGCACTAAATTTGCTGACAGGACACCATTTCAATCTGTATGTTGATGAAAGGTGGGGCTTGGATTTGGGAAAGTTTACGCAGAACTGCAGTCCTGCACAACAGCCTGTATGGCGTCTGAGTCATAAATTAGACATTGTAGCAAAAGGGTGGCCTGCATGCCTTGGAGCTGTGGCTGCAGTAACTCAGTATCAGAGGCATACGACATGACTTTAGGCAAAGAGCTCATTGTATATACACCCCTCACAATGTGTCAGGACTTTTTTCTTCTTATGACTATCAGAAAACCAACTTATTAAATGCCAAACTTTACTTGTAGAAGGATCAGCCATTCAAATAAAGACATGTTCCTCCTTAAATCCTACCACTTTTCTACCTGAAAAGAGGAAATTGAGAGTAAAAGACATGAATGACTGCAAAATAGGTAATTCTTCTTTCTTTTTTTTTTTTTTTCTTTTTTTGTATTGGGGATCGAACTCAGGACCTTGTGCTTGTGAGCTAGGTAGTGGAACCACTGAGCTAAATCCCCAGCCCTAACCAGATGATTCTTACATATGCAGCCAGTGAAGATTTGTTACATATACCCTTTACCTTTGACCCTCTTTTGTGAAGACAGTTCCTTTATGAAAAATGGGACAAGAAAGGCAGAGTGTACAATAGTGACTCTACACCAGACACTTAAAAGTTCCTCATGTGCACCTGGGGCTAGTGCTCAGCCACCAGAACTCCTATCTCTGACCAACACCTTACAACTCAGAAAGTCAACATTTATACTGATACAAAGTATGCCCTTCTAGTTTTCCATGCTCATACAACCATATGAAAAGAAAGAAATTATCTGACAGCCAGAGGATCTCCTATAAAGTATCATAGGGAGATAGATGAACTTTTATCATCTGTCTATATGCTCTCCAAAATAGCAGTAATTACTGCAGAGGACACCAAAAGGGAGTTGATGAAGTATCTCAAGGTAATCAATTGGCTGATACAGCAGCAAAAGAAGCTGCTTTAGGGCCTCACTTCAAGCCCCTCCACCTGAAAAGTTCCCTTGATCACACTCAACCCAAACATTCTCAATCAGAAATTGAATAATCTCTCTCCCATGGATGTTGGTTCCTTTCATCAGGTTGGTTACAGTCAGATGATGGTAAATTGTTCCTTCCTGGTGCTAGTCAATAGAAAATTAAGTCTTTACAAGGAAGCTGTTATTTGGGGAGAGACATGACAAAACGGATGGTCTCAAAGTTATTCATAGGAAAGGGACTTTCTCAGACAATGCAATAGGTAGTTAAGACATGTGAGCTCTGCCAAAAGAACAATCCTCCTAATTGCACCATAGCTCCTCTAGGTATACAGACACATGGTATATACCCTGGAAAAGATTGGCATCTTGACTTTATTCATATGCAAGAAACTAAGGGACTGCAATACCTAGTGGTCTAGGTAGACACTTTCACGAACTGGGTTGAAGCCTTTCCTTGGAGAACAGAAAAGGCACAGGAGATGGTAAGTTTTGGTCTCAGAAATTATCCCCAGATTTGGACTTCCTAAGAGCTTATCAAGTGATAATGGGCCTTCCTTTAAAGAGATGGTTACACAGGCATCTCTCAGGCACTGGACATTCTCTATCACCCTTACTGTGCATGGGGTCACAATCATCCAGAATGGTAAAAAAAGATGAATGAGACCCTAAAGAAACATTTTTGCAAAATAGCCCAAGAGAGCCACCTATACTGGCCTCATTTACCACCTGTACCACTTACCAAAATAAGAAATATACCTCAACTTCTAGGCCTCAGTCCATTTCAAATGCTTTGTGTACATCCTTTTGTCACTAATGATTTTTCTCTTCAATAGAGAAACATATGCCTTACTAAAAGATGTCCTTTCACTGGCTAGATTTCCACAGACTTTTGAGCAGTTAACAAAAGTTCAGCCTAGAGAAAGGGGAAATCCCATATTCCAGCCCGGAGATTTAGTATTGGTAAAGTCACTTCCTTATGACCAACTTGGTGTATGCACCATGATCCTTCAACTCCATCAGCTGTCAAGGTAGCAGGCCTAGATTCCTGGATACATCACACCCTACTCAAACCTTGGGAACCAGAAACCATTACATAGTATGAGCCAATATCCAAATACTTCTGTGAACCCCTAATACTTAAAATTCTTGTTCAAAAAGAAAACAAAGCCATCAGATAAGTAATGTAAGATGTTACTCTTATCTCTTTTACTAATCTTCTCGCTATTTAAAGAAGAATGCAATTCCTTCCTAAGGTGGGCACAGGAATATGCAGAGTTGTAGCAAATGTCCTACTGAATATGCTCTGCTTCTCTTGTCAAGTACATCAAGATTTCCTTAGTGGGTATTCCCACTTCAAAGAGATGATTGGAATAAATTATAAGACCATATTGGTGAGACATGGAAGAGTTCCACAGTTCATAGTTCAGCCCACCATTACAAGATAATTGAGTGGTCTGTACATCACACCACTGATGACCCTGTATATAATCAAATTTGTTTGAACAATACCACTGAAGCCTCTCTACAAGCTCTAGTAAAACCCCAAAAGGAGAAGGAAGAGTCTGATTATGAGGAACAACAACCATAGATACGAAGATATTTTCATATATAGGATGACCATATATGGTTAATCACACTGTAGGATACCTTAGTAGATACCTTTTCTCTCACGTAGGGAAGAGAAAAATCATTCCTGTTCTATTGGCCTAACAAATACTTAGGATGTACATCTCCTGAACAGTGTATACACACAATAACTTTACAGGCCAAAGACTAATTTAAAACAAACTGGTGTATTGCCCTGAAATTAGATAGGAAGCTCCCAATGACACTCATTGGTCCTGTACAACCAATTTGTGGCTCTGTATACCCCCTGGGTGGATAGGGAAATGCATTCTGAGATGTGTAGGTAACAAGTCAGGAGTATCAAATGTATCAACAAATGTGCAAACTTACCCTGCCTACATATGATGTCAATGGTCTAGGAATGTGTTTCACTGGTATGATCACTTGGCTTCTATCTTTATCTCTTCTCTAGGGTTACAAGATGTCATAAACACATGAAGGCCTAAATTAATTATACTCAGCAGACTTTAAACAATGCGTGACTGGTCTAAATGAAGTAAAATCAATGAGGCAAGTCCTCCTCCAAATCAGAGGGCATTAGATATTTGAACTGCAGCACAGGGAGTACCCATGCAATTATGAAAACTAAATGTTGTGTGGACATTCCTGATCCTTCACTAATATCTCAATAGCTATTCAAGATATTAGAGGACAGGTTAATTCCATGTCAGACTCTGAAATCCCCTGGACCTTCTCCTTATCCTCTTTGTAGGAGGCTATTACTGGTTCTTCCTAGTGGAAATGTTTGTTGGCTATTTTCACACAAAAAAAAATTGTTGATTTTATTATTTAGTCCACGAATTCTTAACTGTTTCTTTGGCTTTGTCTCTTCCAGACTTAAATATATATATATATATATATATATATCCCCCCAAGATGAGAATACCAGGCATTTACAGAGGGCCCTTAGATTCTCCCTTTCTGAAGTATCTCTGACTGCCCATTACAATTATGTCTCTCTTCAGCTGGAAGTTGCCAGAACAGTCTTCACCCCCTTATTCCCTCACAGCAATTAGGAGTACTTCTCCAGAGGTGGCAAGCAGACGTCTGCATTGCCATGTTCACTGCAGCACTATGCAAAATAGGCAAGAAATACAAACAACCTAAGTGTCTATGAACTAGTCAATGGATTACAAAATGGTGTATATATACACAATGGAATGCTATTCATTTTCAGTCACGGAAAAGGAACAAAATGCTGTCATTTGTGACAACATGGATACAATTTGAGATTACCATATTAAAGTAAGGGTGGCACAGAAAGACAACTGTCACGCTCATATGTGGAATCTAAAAAAGTTGACCTCATAAAAATTAAGAGTAGAACAGTGATTTCTGTAACAAATATTGGAGGAATAAGACCACCTGAGCAGGCTAGTGAAAACAAAGAGGCTGTTCACCTGGACAAATGGACTGATGGCAAGCAAGAGGCTGTCAGCCTTGAACAAAGAAAATGCAGGAAACTTAATAGGGAAGTGGAGAAGAGGCCTGGCACATCTATCATGTATAAGGGTCAGAGCAAATATGTGTGTCAGGCTCCATGCAGAGATCAAGTAAGATGTAAGGATATTTTCAAGTGAGTTGGCGTTCAAAAGATGCTGTACTTTGTAGTTGTTATTTCTATGTTGGGAACATCCCATCCTATGTTCTGTATCTTATCTGCTCCGAGATAGCCTGGCTTTTATTGAGTGGAGACAGCACCTACAACAGCTGCCTGTTTTGTTGTGGTTTTTTATATCCTTTCAAACTAGCTTGTAATAAAAGAGCATATTCAGTAACCATTTCATGACCAGGTCAAGTCTGACAGTTACCATAGGCTGAGGAATGAACAGAAGTTGGAAAAGTGAGAAAAGTTTGATCAAAGGGTTCAGTACTAAGTTACAGTTAGATGGCAGCAAGAAGTTCTGATATATTATAAAGTAATTTGACAATAAATAGCAGTAGTGTACAATACATTTCAAAATATTAGAAGAAAGGATTTTGAAAGTTTTTACTAACAGAAATAATAAATGTTAGAAGAACTATTTTAACTTCATGTAAACATTACACAAGTTATACATGTATGAAAACATTGCTTCTCCATTAATATGTACATTTTTACATTTTCAGTATCTATTTTAATGAATTTAATTAAAGGTATTCTTAAGGACTCTATACTTTAGCATGGAAACAAACACAATTATATTACAAGGCAGAGTTTAAAGTACTTAATGGAATGACTAGGTAATATGACAAGAAAGAAATATAATTTGTAATTAATTCTGTCTCATGGAAGCATAATGGGGGTGGTGGTATAGAAATCAAAGCAGTTTTACCCTGGAGACTGTATCATAGCAGAATCTTGAAAGATAAAATGGATTTAGAAGATGATTTGAAATTGAATTTTGATATTAAAAAACAGCATAGACAACTTCAGAAAGATTTTTGTTTCACTGTTAACATTGCTCAGATTTCTCAAAAGGTAATACTTTAAAAATTCTGTCCTTTTGAAAGATAAACGCCTTGTTTTTATGATGTTTGCAAGATAAGAAATGCACATTTCAAAATCTGCAGTAAAAATCTAAAAATACATTAAATTTTCTACAATAATTATTTTTCTGTCATAATCTTCCTAGTCAATAAATGCATACAATAGTTCAATTTCTTTCCTACATTCTCTTTCTTGATTTTCATTTTACTCGTCTGCCTAACAGGCTAATTTTTTCAATAAAGATGAAGCATGGCTGGAGATTTGGCTCAGTGGTGTCTTACCTGTGTGTCAAGTGCAAGGTCCTGAGTTCAATTCCAGGTACAAAAAAAAAAAAAAAAAAAAAAAAAAAAAAAAAAAAAAA
>NW_022900928.1:41791599-41814594 GCF_012274545.1 Fukomys damarensis | reverse complement strand
AAAAAAAAAAAAAAAAAAAAAAAAGACAAAGAATGATACAGCACAACTCCCACTGAAATTGAGTAACCCATTAACCCCCCCCCCAAAATGAAGAGAATTTTTAAAAAGCAAAATTTAAAGATGAAAAACTATCAGATAAATTTCACTTGAGGCCAGTTTCGCCACTGGCATAACTTTTGAAAATGTTTTCATGAGTGAACTCATGCTCAGTGTTTTCTTCGATCATGTGGTCCCAATCTTGGCTTCCCTTCCTTTTCCTTTCCTTCCCTTTCCTTTTTTTCTCTTCTCTTCCTCTTCTGCTCCCTTCCCTTCCCTTTTCTGCTGTCTCCCTTCTATTTTTCCCTCTCTCCCTTTCCTTTACTCTTTTTAATTTTCCTTGATTTTGATCTATTGGTGTGTCTCTTCTCTCCTAGAATCAGCAAGCTGATGAGTATCTAATAAAGGAGTTACTCAAATACATTAAGGTCCACATGCTGGAAGACAGAATACTAATTATTACAAAATTTTGAGTTAACATATAAAAATCACTGATTTGCCCATAATGTCTTAGTTCCTAAAATATTAGAAGCAAAGACAGTTGTAGCCTTGTATGGGTCAAGCCAGGAGATCTAGGTAGCCTAAAAATATTTATAATGTTTAATTAAGACCAGATTATTTAATTATGACATGAAACAAATATTTACTCAAAAATGTGAAATGTTGTCAAAATTATACTCATAGTATCAGGTTGCAGAAATGCATAGAGGAGATTTTAAAAAGGAAAATCAAGTAATTAGTTCTGTTAATAAGTAGTTTCCTTCTCTTTATAGCAATGAATATGGCATAATGGAATGAGAGCAGATTTTGCTATCTGGTACATTTGAATATAAATCCCACCTTTGATATTTTAAAAACTCTTATGATTTTGAATAAATTACTTAATCACTCAGAGGACCAGTTTTTATATATAGAAATGGGAGAAAAAGAAAGAGGAAAATACAACTAAACCTCAGGAACATTCTAAGTCATCATAATGATATCAAATAAATATACACTAATAATAAAATATGTTAGGCATTCAAGTATTTATTATTAACAGTAAAAGAACAGAGGATACAAATACATTAAGATTTATAGTGTCAAATATCCAAGGAGTAATTCTGTAGAGACAGCTGAGATTTTTTTTAAATTCACAATCTAAACTGTTAGACTCTACTATTTCAAGCTATCTCCATTATATCACAGATTTCTCAGATGACAAAGGCATTTCTTTGGATTCTGCTGGTATCTTTTCAGCCTCTAGGACAGAATGCAGGCATGTGACCAGGATTTTTTGCTCTGGGACTGCATATACACTTAAAACATAAAATGAAATTATCTTTCAAAGAAGAATGGCACTGCCTAAACACACAGTGTACACACAGTTTAATGAGTAGTTCCTCACATCATGTATCCTGTAATAGAGGAAGGGTTCTTTCCTCTTTGCTTTCTCCACGTTCACTTCTCCTCAATTCTCTTCATCCTTACCAAATACTGTATTTGTGAATCAGTCACAGGGAGCTAGCAACTTACTGCTATTTTGAGCTCCATGTCTGCAAAAGTAGAAACTGATAGAGACACTAAGATCTGGTTAGAATTATAATTTAGTAGCTTTGTTGAAGGTTGAAATATTCTGCATGCAAACATATGCAATGTAAAAAGTGCAGGGTAAAAAGAAAAGATTAAATTGTTGCTATAGTCTGGAGCATGAGACAGACCATCATAAATACATCAACACTATATGCATACATTCATAGATGTAACAATCTATTGATTCCACTTACAAAAAGATGGTGCTTTGAGGAAAATATATCCTACATATAACTAAAAAGAGAATTTGGCTAACTTTAGGATACAACTATATTGACCATATAAAAGGGACTATAACAAGATATTTTGAGATAATGAATGCTTGTTTTGTTGAAATTTTGAGACTGCATGTTGTTAAGTGGTTGTCTGAAATTTCTCTTTATATATTTCTCGTCTTTCTCTATGTGTGTATCTGATTTCATTATTGATATAATCTTCACTTAAAAAGAACTGTGCCTCCTGTTGCTGATTCATAAACAGTGTGTCTGTTTTCAGACTGCTCTTCAAAATTACTGGAGCTTCTTAGGTGTTCCCTCTATGCTGGTTATTCAGTACGGCTTTTGTGTTTTATTAACAGCTAAATCCCTAGAGCAAAGAACTCTAATAACTGTAAAACTGTGGTGTAAAACAATTCCCCCAAATTAACCACTCTATATCTGTTACATTATCAGGAAAAGAAAATATAATATCAGTCCTGAACATTGGATTTGAGAACTAAATGATTTGATATGCTTAAAACGCTTTACCAATGCTAGCCCAAAGTAAGCTTTCAGTAAATACCACCTATTATTATTGTTTAATTGTCTGCAAAACTAGATAAGTGTGGTACAATTTTATGAATGTACCTCTAAGAAAGTATTATATCAGAATGTAGCATACTGATTTTTATTATTCCAGTCCCTACATTAAGCTTTACTAGGTGTAATTCTCCCATGTGATTGATAGTTGCATATTTGATAAAATGTAATAGACAACGACAGATATTCTACTTCAAGTGATTAAAGGCATAAATTCCATCCTAACTGGATTCTTCTGATACATGCTGACACACGATAAGAAAAATAATTCACATCCTTACATTTTTTCCAGAGTAAAATGTCAAGCTCTTTTAGATTTCACAGACATCAGCAGAATACCAGCTTTTTTACCAGTTACCACTTTTTTGTTGTTGTTGGAAGCAGGAACATGCAGTGCTTGCTTTACTCCTTATACAATCTGGTGCTTGCTGTGCTCTTTCTTCATTCCATAAACACTCCTAAAGGCACTGCCTTAAACACACACACACACACACACACACACACACACACACACACAAATGCACACAAAATAACATTCATGACAGAGCTGTTTCTATTAGAAAAGTATCTTTTCTTGATTTCACTGTGGGATCCCTTGTGTATAGTATATAAAAACTAGTCATTGTTGAGTCAGGGATTTAACTTAGTGGTTCTACCACCTGCCTCGCAAGTTCAAGGTCCTGAGTTAAATCCCCAGTAAAAAAAAATAAATAAATAAAAATAAAAATTTAGTCATCTTGAATAAAAACTTTTCTCTAATAGGCATCTTATATTAGTGGAAAAAAGAGTGGACTCAAAGAAAAAAGAGATGATTGCAGTTTCTTTACTGTTGCTTGGTAAGATGTGTGTGTGTGTGTGTGTGTGTGTGTGTGTGTGTGCTTATAAAGTCGGACACCTATATTCTTTAATAAATTGTCTAATACTTCTTTGACTTTCTTGATCTTCCCCTTTCCACTTCTCATTCTCTCTGAAGTTTTGTTATATCTAATGACTCAGTACATAAGAGATTTCACTTATTTTAGTAGAATACATACCACTAGAATTAAAGTACACCTACCTACTTTGCCTTGGGCACAGAGAAAGGACTGTCCTGAAACCAGCTCAGATCCATTTTGGATTCCAGACAAAACAAATAAAGGGTTTTTTTTTTTAATCCGATTTTGTGCATGTACCAAATGGAAATCTGTGTATTTAATGTACTTACTTGATATTTTTTTTTCTTTCTAAATACTTAGACATGTCTAAATACTTGGCAGGATCTTGCTTCCAGTATTAGCAGCATCTATAGCTCCTTTCCCCATTTGGATAATGTGAGGATGCTGGTATTTTGCTTAGTTATTTTCATAAAGTTCTACTTTGGAGTAGTGCTGCATGAGGGATAATCTTCAGTGCTTGTAATCTTAGCCAAAAGACTGAAAAGCGAGGAAAAACCTTCTTGAAGTGACAAAATATATTTTATGCTTGGACAGCATTACAAGTTCTTTGGAACCAGAAATAGTAAATTAACTCACATTAAAACAATTGATTAAATTTTTGTTTTTAGATGGCAATGTGTATTGCTTGGGTGGCAGTGTTGGACTGTGAAAGAATGCCTTCTGAATATTGCAAAGCACTTTCTTTTAATATATCAATATGATTATTAACTATAGGAAAGTTAATGTGATAGGGGATATACAAGTTCTTTGGAACCAGAAATAGTAAATTAACTCACATTAAAACAATTGATTAAATTTTTGTTTTTAGATGGCAATGTGTATTGCTTGGGTGGCAGTGTTGGACTGTGAAAGAATGCCTTCTGAATATTGCAAAGCACTTTCTTTTAATATATCAATATGATTATTAACTATAGGAAAGTTAATGTGATAGGGGATATATAATCTGGAATGCATGTCACCTTTGTCTTTGATTTGTAAAATGAGAACATTCCTCAGGAAAAATAAAAGAATCATTTTGATTCATTTTACCATGATTTAGAATAACAAAGAAACAGTATCCTGATACCATTGACTCACTACTAAAATTCAGTTTTGAAAATATTTGTTTTCTTCACATATAGAACAGAAATGCAAATTTCAGTTTTTTATCATGGCCATCACTCTTCCCCTTATATCCTCATTTTCATGAATGGTCAGCTCAATTGCTTACTTATAATACCGTCAAAGATTGATTTTCTTTTTTTTTTGCTGGCACAGGAATCATAGTTCCTCTTTTGTGGGGTAAAAATCTAGGGTTTTAAAAATCTTTCTCCTAGGGCTTAGGATGTAGCTAAGTGGTAGAGTGATTGAAGCAGAAGATCCAGGGTTCAACCCCTCACACCACAAAAACAAAATTTCTCCTATCATCTTCCTTTATGAACTTCCCACAGTGAGAATATCTTCTTCAGAAAATGACATGGTTTACAAGTAACAACTGATTTTGTCAAACACTTGGCTTTTGGGTTATAGCTAGGGATATTTTACGTGAAATCAAGTTCTAAAAGAAAACCTCCAACCAAGACTGATGTATCCTGAAAAACTCTCTTTCAAAATGGATGGAGAAATAAGATACTTCCATGACAAAGAACACTTGAGAAACTTCATGAATACTAAACCAGCACTACAAGGAATTTTAAACAATATCCTAGAAAAAGACAAAGAAGATCACAACACCTTGAGGCCTGACAGAGCAAATCAAATAGCCAAGGCAAGAAACTAAAAGGAGAGGGCAAAAAATTAAAGAGTCATCAAAAGGACAGTAACATGACAATAATGTCAGTATATATCAGTTATAACCATCAATGTCAATGGCCTCAATTCACCAATTAAGAGAAATAGACTGGCAGAATGCATTTAGAAGCAAAATCCAATAGTATGTTATATACAAGAAACAAACCTACTGCAAAAAGAAGCCCATAGACTGAAAGTGACAGGGTAGAAAACAATTCTCCACACAACAGGAGCCCAGAAAAAAGCAGGGATAGCAACCTTATTTAAAGACAAAGTAAATTTCAAAGGAAAGCTGATTAAGAGAGATAAATAAGGACACTACATCCTTGTAAAGGGAACAATTCAAGAGGAAGAAATGACAATCATAAACATATATGCACCAAAAATAAATGCCCCCAACTATATAAAACAAATATTAAATAGCATGAAAAACCAAATACACACTAATATAATTGTAGTGGGGGATTTAAATACCCCAATATCACAAATAGACAGATCATCTAGGCAAAAAATCAACAAGGAAATACTAGAATTGAATGAAGCTTTTGAATGCATGGACTTATTAGACATCTGTAAGGTGTTCTACCCCACAAAATCAGAATATACATTCTTTTCAGCTATACATGAGTCATTCTCCAAGATAGATCACATACTAGCTCACAGAACAGGTTTGAATAAATGCAAAAGAATTGAAGTTATTCCCTGTATATAATCAGATCACAGTGCAATAGAGCTGGAGATCAATAGCATAAGAAACCATAGGAACTTCACAAACACATGGAAATTGAACAACACTCTCCTGAACAATTGATGGATCACAAGGAAATTAAAAAATAAATCATACAGCTTTTACAAATAAACAAAAATGCCAATACAACATACAGGAATCTATGGGACACAAGGAAAGCAGTTCTACATGGAAAAATCATAGCACTGCATGCCCACATTAGGAAAACAGAGCAAGCTCAAATAAACAACCTAATGATGAATCTTAGACTCCTAGAAAAACAAGAGCAAGAAAAACCTAAAGCTCAAACAAGAGAGGAAATTATAAAGATTAGAGCAGAAATCAATGCAATGGAAAATAAGAAAATGATACAAAAAATAAATGAATCAAAGAGTTGCTTTTCTGAAAGAATAAATAAAATTGATAAACACTTACCAAAAAAGGAAAGAAAGGCTCAGATCCTTGTAACCAGGAATGAAGAAGCCGAAGTCACAACAGATCCCACAGAAAGCCAGGGGATCATTAATACCTACTTTGAGAACCTGTACTCCAATAAAATGGAAGACACAGAAAAAATGGACAGATTTCTAGATACTTATGAATTACCACAGTTGATCAAAGAAGATAAAAAACATTTTAAACACCCCAATTACAATCAGTGAAATTGAAAAGGTAATTAAAAACTGAACAAGAAAGAAAATTCCAGGTCCTGATGGATTCACTGATGAATTTTACAAGACATTTATAGAACTACTACCATTACTCTTCAGACTTTTCAATGAAATTGAAAGGGAAGCAATATTTCCAAATTCATTCCTGGAAGCAAGTATCACTTTGATTCCCAAACCAGAGAAAAATGTAACTAAAAAAGAAAACTACAGGTCAATCTCCTTAATGAATATAGATGCAAAAATCCTTAATAAGATACTAACAAACAGAATACAGAGGATCATCAAGAAGATCATACATCCTGACCAAGTTGGATTTATTCCAGGGATGAAAGGAAGGTTCAACATATGTAAATCAATAAATGTAATACACTATATTAACAAAGTCAAGGACAAAACCACATGATCCTCTCGATAGATGCTGAAAAAGCATCTGACAAAATTCAACACTCATTAATGATAAAAACCCTGCAAAAAATTGGAACAGATGGTATATGTCTCAACTTAATAAAGCTATCTATGAAAACCAAGAGCCAGCATCATATTAAATGGCCAAAACCTGAAAATTTTCAAGTTAAATCAGGAACATGACAAGGATGCCCACTATCACCACTCCTCTTCAATACAGTTCTGGAAACATTAGCCACAGAAAAATATACAAAAGAAAGAAATTAAAGCAATAAAGATAGGGAAGGAAGAAGTTAAACTGTCATTATTTGCTGACAATAGGATACTCTACATTGAAGACCCAAAAAACTCCACCAAAAGACTTCTAGACTTAATTGACACTTCTATCAGAGTAGTAGGATACAAGGTCAACCCTGAAAAATCAATAGCCTTCTTGTACACAAATAACAGACTCACTGAGAGAGAAATTAGGGCAACAATTCCTTTCACAATAGCACCCAAAAATGAAGTATCTGGGAATCAATTTAACAAAAGAAACAAAAGACCTCTACACTGAAAACTACAGCACTCTGAAAAAAAGAAATCAAAGAGGATATAAGAAAATGGAAAGATATCCCCTGCTCCTGGGTAGGAAGAATCAACATAGTGAAAATGGCCATACTACCAAAGCTGCTATATAGATTCAATGCAATGCCACTTGAAATTCCAACACTATACTTCACAGAACTAGAAAGAAGAATCAAAAAATTCATTTGGAACCAGGAGAGACCTAGAATAGCAAAAGCCATCCTAGGCAACAGATATATGGCAGTGGGTATAACAATTCCCAATCTGAAACTATACTACAAAGCCACTGTGATAAAAACAGCATGGTACTGGCAAAGAAACAGACCTAAGGATCAGGGGAACAGACTGGAAGACACAAAAACAACTCCAGACGTGCTCAGCTACCTCATCTTCGACAAAGGATCTGACCATCCCCACTTTAATAAATAGTGTTGGAAAAACTGGATCTCAACCTGCCAAAGATTAAAACTAGACCCTTGTCTTTCACTCTGCACTAAAAATTAAAATCAAAGTGGATTATAATGAAAAGATGGAAATAAAGTGGTTGTAGATGGGGAGGGGAGGAGGGGGTAAAGGGAGGGCAGGGACAAGGCGAAAAAATGAGAACCAAGACTTGTCATGTAGAGGTACAAGATCCCAACAATGAATGTAACTGTACTGTATCCTAAAATGTATCAATAAACTCAATTAAAGCTGAAAAAATCAAAGTGGATTAAAGATCTAAATATTAAAACAGAAACACTAAACTTGCTAGAAGATAAATTAGGCAGAACTCTTGAAGACATTGGCGTAGGAAAAGACTTTATGAACAAATCCTCAGTTGCAAGAGAACTAGCATAAAGAATCAACAACTGGGATTTCATCTTATTAAAATCTTCTGTACTGCAAAAGAAACCATCAACAGAACTAAGAGACAATTTGCAATGTGGGAAAAAATTTTTACCAGCTGCTCCTCAGACATCGGACTACTATTGAAAATATATAAAGAACTCAGAACAATCAGCCCCCCAATTATAAAGACCCAATTCAAAAATGGGCATCTGAAATGAACAGACATTTCTCAAAGAAGTAAAAGCAGCAAGTAAATATATGAAAAAATGTTCCACATCACTGGTCATTTGAGAGATGCAGATGAAAACAACACTGAGATTCCACCTCATCCGACAGAGAATGTCTGCTATCAAGAAATCAAGCAATAACAAATGTTGGCAGGGTTGTGGGGAGAAAGGAACCCTTCTCCATTGTTAGTGGGAGTACAGACTGGTGCAACCACTGTGGAAATTAATATGGAGAAACCTCAAAGAGCTGGGACTAGAGGTTCTATTTGGCTCTCCCATCCCTCTGCTGGGTATCTTTCCAAAAGAGCTAAAAGAATCATATCACAGTGAAATATGCACACCCATGTATATAGCGGTACAGTTTGTAATAGCTAAAACTTGGAAACAGCCCATTTGCCCATCTGTTGAAAACTGGATAAAGAAGATGTGTTTTTTCTATGAAATGGAATACTACTCAGCCATAAAGAATGGGAAAGTAGATTCATTCATAGGAAAATGGATACATATTGAGGATATACTCTTAAGTGAAATAAATAAGTCACACATGTATAAATACTGAACAGTTTCTCTGGTGTGAAAAACTATAATAGTACACAAGATCCTAATGGGATAATTAATAGTATGAAATAGAAAGAGAAGGGCTAAAGGTGTAGAGAAAGTGGGAAGGGTAGGGGAAAGGGAATAAGGGAAAAGAAAAAAATATGAGAAAATGCAAAAAACAGATATAAAGTGTTTGTAAATGGAGAGGGGAGGAGGGGTTGAAGGGAGGGCAGGGACAAGGGGGAAAAATAAGAATCAAGACCTGTCATGTGAAGGTACAGGATCCCAGTAATGAATATAATGTACCAATAAACTCAATAAAAAGAAAAAAAATGTATTAAAGGTAGATAGAACTAACTCAAGAGAGAAAATAGCGAAAAATCCAAATTAGCAACAGTGCAGCAAATCTGGAAAGTTGTAGATTAAAAGTAGAAGAAAACGAATTCTGCTTCATATTTAAGAGGAAGTGGGTTTTATTAATAAGTTACGTGATTAGAAATCTAAAGAAGTTCATTTGTCTCTTTTATAAACAAGAAAGGAACTGCAAATTTGGAAAACCTTTAATTTTTTTATTCTTAAAACTGTAAAAAATGTTTTTAGTATAAAATAAATATAATATGGCTTTGTTTTGATTAAATTTTTTACTATAAAAGGAGGGAATTAATTTGATCTCAGCATGTAGAAAATTTTGAGTGGCATGAATTTGACATAGCATTGAGTTTCTTTTCTTTCATCAAATTATAATACAGTAGTTTTTATTTAAAGGTATGTTTTACTTAATCGTATATGGTTTTCACTACTTTTATACTTTTAGAATGAATAGAAGACAAGCATCCAAGAACTTATTTTAATTTTAAAACAAGTGTTAGGAATTAATGCAACCTCACAAATGTTCATTTTATAACAGAAGTCAGAAGGAAGAGAGTTCTGTACAAATTAATTTTGTCATATTTTCTAGCAAACAATTAGAAGATACTGTTTTGCAATTGTGTACTAAAATAAAAATATGTATGTTTCATTGCTAAAAATATAACTATTACAAGGACAAAAATACACAAAACAAAATATAAGGCAAGGAAAGACTATAGAAATATTAGGAAGTGTACCTGTACTAAATTTGAGCTACAATGGTAGGATACCAAGAGGTATTGACAAACTGATAAAATTATATCATTAAATCAAAATATGAAAGTTAATGTTTGTGTGGTCATTATTCATGATATGTCCACTTGAATTGATTGAAAAATGCCTAGAAGATTAATATGTTATATGTTCAAAGTACATCTGTAGATGATTGACATGTTGGTCAGCAAACTGATAAAGACCCATCTGGATGTGGTTGCTTGTAGCCTACATCAAATAAAAAGCAATATAAGAAGGGACTATATTCTGATGAGCTCCAGTCTTGATTACAACCTCTGCAATATTCCAGTGAATTTCTAGGCCTTTGGACTGATGCTACATCCTTGAACTCTCTCCCATATTCTTGGGCTGAGCAATTACTGGATCTTCTGGCTTGTCCTCCATCATGGATTCCCATACCTCAGATCCACAGATGGCCACTGTACTCTCTTCAGCCTCTGAATCTGTAAGCCTGTGTAATAAATCCCCTTGCATAATTATACATATATTTTTTATTGATTCTATTCCTCTAGACAATCATACCTAACATGTATTTTAATCATTAAAATACTAACATGAAAAGGTAAGTAGTATGTCCTTCTATGAAGTAGAGTGGCATGATACAGGAAAGCAGAAAGATTTTTAATTTTTCACATAGAGTTGAATATTATTTCAAATATGAAATCCAGAACAAATGTTATTATAATATAAAGTAAAAGAATAAAATGTACTATATATACATTCATATATTTTATGGGCATCTATATGCATTCATGTGCATGCACACACAAATTTACACAAGGAAACAGACACATATACAAAAACATTCTTATATGTGTATATATTTTTCCTTTGAATGAGTTTGTAAAATGCATACAGGTACCTATTTTCATACAACTAATACTTTTTATTTTATTATTATTATTTTTTGGTACCAGGGATTGAACTCAGGACCTTGCACTTGCAAGACAGGCAGTAGCACCACTGAGCTAAACTCCCAGCCCAATACTCTTTTTAAATTAAGATATATAAGCTTGCAATTTATGCAACCTTGCATCATCACTGCCAGTATTTCTCTGTAAAGTTAAAGCAGGTTGTAGGGCTTATAAACTTACAGTATAATAAATTGTAATCTCTGTTGAGACAGTTAATCTCATGACTTTAAGGATGATGTAGTATATTTAGACTTATGAAGCAAAATTATTTTCTCATTGATCCTTAGGTCTTAAAACACACAGTTGCTCATGAAAAGAGATGAATAATGACCTACCCAGAGGCTTTTATTTATATTGGTTATTAATCTGAATATATTTAGAATCTCTGTAGAACAAATATTGAGGGTAATGAGTTTAAAATTTCATAGTAGAAAAATTTGGCCTGATTGTGCTCTGAACTAAGTAAAACTGTGGAGCTGGACAAGGCGAACATTATATAGTTAATATATTTCCTTACCTCACTCAAACTATTCTAGGAGACAAACTAGCTAAAAGTTTTTCTATAAGTTGCTAAATCCATTAATTAACTTTCCTAATGAATTCATGTTGACATTTTATATTGCCTGCCTAGAATGGCCTTCTTCATAAAGCATTTCCTAATCATATTTAATCTGCATCTATTTATTCATTTATGAATGACTTAAATGACTACTACTTATTGAGCACTAATTTCTTAACAGGTTGTACAGTTCACATATGAATGAAAGTTATAGACCCTGGCTTCACGCAACCCACAGCCTAGCACGCAAAACAAATATATGAGTCAGTCAGCAAATATATAAAAGGAAATGAAGTGCTCTTATACATGGAAGCATAGAATACTTTGAGAATACAGAGAGGTTCCAACCCTGTCTACTGAGATAAGAGAAGAGGTGGTCCAAGACTTCTAGAAGGAGTATCTATATTCAACTTTTAGGGATAATAGGAGATAAGTAAATAAGAGAACAAAAAACATTATGGGTAGAGGATAATATTAAATCACATTAACTATACTCCTGATTTGCACAGATTTTTAAATTTGTGTTCCTAAGATTTCTCATAGCTGCTTGGCAGTTCTGCATTGGATGGGTGAAACATACAAGCAGACGGGAGCACGGGAAGTGTTGCAATATCCATAAAAAAGATGATTGTGCCTTGGACCATGGTAATAGAATGAAAAGAGGGACAACCCATTTTCCAGCCCCCCTTCTGCCTCTCTTAGACAGAAGCCATCCTTTTTCAATAAATTCTTCTTACACTTAAAAAAAGAATAGAAGGTATTTGTGATGTATTTTGGAGGAATAAATGACACAACTAGTAACAAGGTAACATGCTGATATGTTGATATGTGAAAGAAAAGTAGAAACAAAAAATAATTGCCAGCAATTCAGTGAATAGTGAATTTTTTTAAAGATAGGAGAGTCCAGGACAAAAACATATTTGGATTGAGAAAGGTAATTAACAATTTAATTAAGTATTGTGTGTGGATGCTTGTGTGTACGTGTTTGTCTTGCAGAAGTGTGACAAAATGTCTGGGATAAATCAACTTAAAGAAAGATGTATTTCTCTTCGTGGTTTCAGAGGTCCCAACCCTTGGTATTTTTCCTCATTATTGTGGACCTTATGAGAGATTGAATATCATGGCAGGGAAATGTGTGGAGTTCAAAAGGAAGTTCATTTCATGGAAGGCAAGAAGTACAAAGGCAGGAAAAGATACACTTTTGTATGTTATTCCCTCTGTGACCTAATTCCTCCAAACAGACTCTACCTCCTAATAGCTAACTAAGTCATGAACTTATCAATGGATTGTGATGTGACTGCCTTCCAAAAGCCCCACCTCAGAACACATAAGCCTTTCTCAGATGTTTTTTATCTAAACCAGATATAGATAGATGGATAGACAGATACATGATAGATAAAGGTGTATAAATATATTATCTCTAATGAAATAAAAATTATTTTTATTAATACTTGGTTGTGGAAAAAAAAGTATATTCATTGTGGGAAGGTGGTACATGTTCATGACACATCCTAATTCTTTTAATATTCCTTTTTCCTTTCCACTTGCTCCTTCTTTCCTTTGATCCCCTTCACTTTGCAAAATATCTATCTCTCTATTTTGTATATGTTTATTTTGCTTCTTGATTTATTTATACTTTGATTACATAAAAGAAACCATATGATATTTAAGATTACATGTCTGACTTATTTCACTTAATATTACAGATTCAAGGTGCATTCATTTTCCTACAAATGATTCAAATTTATCCTTCTTTAGACCACCATAGTACTCTGTCTTGTTCAAATACATTTTCTTAGTCCTTTCATCTGTTGATGGGCATATAGTTCTCTTCTGTGATTGAGATATTATGAATTGTGCTGCTATAAACATGGGTATGCATTATCACTGTAATGTGATGTCTTTATCACTTTTGAGATGATATGTAGAAGGGAAATAGCTATGTTAAATGAAATTTCTAGTTTTAGTTTTTTCCCAAGAATCTCTATTCATTTCCACACTGGTTTTACCAGTTTACATTTCCACCAATAATTTAGAAGTGTTCCTTCTTCCCCACAGCCTTCTCTTCAGCATTTATTATTATTTGATTTCTTGATGATAGGCATTCTTTCTGGGATAAGATGGACTCTCAAGTGTTGTGTTAATTTGCATACCCCAGACATTTTGCGCATTTCTTTATGTATTTATTGGTCATTTGTATTTCTTCTCTGAAATGTCTATTCGTTACACTTGAGCATTTTTTTTACTCTGGTATTGGGGATCGAACTCAGGACCTTGAGTTTGTGATGTAGGCGTGGTGCCCCTGAGCTAAATCCCCGGCCCCATATTTGACCATTTTTTATCAGGTCTTTCATTAGGAGGGTTGTATTTTGAACCATTTTTGGTCAGCTTTTCCAGTTTTAATTTGTTCCCATATCCTCATTGGTCAGCATGTATGTTAGTTCCTCTATCTTGGGGGATTATCTCCTCTTTGAAATCACCAAGTTTCTTTTTGTACTCTTTATTCATTTTGTACATATCAATAGTCTGGTATGTGCTTCCTTCTCCAGTACATCCCCTTGGGTCTGCTGTGAGAGAGTTGAAAATCTTTATGGGAATTTTGTTGCCTATTTGTTTTTTAATGTTCCTTTATTGGGGGGTGTGCGAAAAGATGAAGTCAAGTGTAGTGAATAGAATTTGTTGTTAATATGAAGATCTCTTTAGTCAGCTTCTGTTTCAGAGATGTGTTCTTGGTTTGTTCACAGATTCTGCTCACCCTAATCAATTTAATCAGCTTGGACCCTGTCACTATATTGTAAGGAAATAATTTCTACTGGTTAAAATAGTGTGAACAGAGGCAAGCACATATCAATCATTAATATTAAAAAACTTGTTTTGATAATTTCACCTTTTTCCTCAATAATCTTTACAGATTATATTGCATCAGTATCCATGGTTTTTCCATGGTGTGGGGATGGGGGAAAGTGGAAACAAGAAAGAAGGGGTAGGTCAAATGGGAAGAGGGGGATGCAAGAGAAATATCAATATTTTAAAAAATAAAACAGACAGGAAGTAAGACTCTGTTGCAGTTGTTTTATAGGTGGAGTGAAGAGCTGGTATTGAGGGGGATTGAGAGATATGTGTGTAGCATGTATACAAATGGGTAGAAGTGGATTTAGAGATTGAGGGAGGTAATGAGATTGTTAGTAACTGTTAAAATGTTTGTAGGCAATTTTGCTTGGGTCATCTAAGCCTAATTTTGTTGAAGATCACCCTGACACGCCCTTTGATGATACTGTTCAATTTACAGCACTGGTTAATTCTTATTCTCTAATGCACTTATCCACAACCCTGTTACATTTATTCCATTAGATAGATGGAGAAGGGAGAAGGCAAGGAGGAAAGATAATGAGGAAGAGAAGAGCACAGAAAATACAGAGGAAAGAGAGTCAAAATTATGAAGAAGAAAATTGTAAAAGACAGAGTAAGTCAAAAGAGAAATCTTTGAAACTTAAAGTATGATAACCAATACTAGTAAAGAACCAAACAATAAAAGAACAAAATAAAAACAGAACACACAGAGATGCACATAAAAAAGGAAGATGATCCAAATTGAACACAGCAATTGTAAAATAACTATATATACTAAAATAGCAATACAAATAAAAATAAAATCCTTCATACAATTGCTTTAGCATTAGCTCAGAGCTTCCACATAGGTCTGTACATGGACATCACTGTCTGGTTTTGAGAAGCCACAAAGTTTCCCCCTGTGGGCACATGGTTGTCTTTCTGAATCTTTGAGAACTGTTGCTCCCTTTAAACATGTGTTCTGCTTTTAAGCTTTAGGCACTACCATCTGCAGACCTCCATGGACCTAACTGTTTTAATTGATGTAGGGGTATATTTTGGACATCTCTCTGTTTCCCCAACTCTGGATTTTCTTTCTTGTTATATAATCAAAAGGCCACTGGCCTGATACTATTCACCAACTCTCTTTGCAAATGTTTCCTGTTTGAACTCCACTCACAGAAATTGTAAGAGGGTGATTATTTTATTCTGGCTCCATCTAATTGCTTTTGAACTATGTTCCACATACATGTTACACACTGAGTTTTTTCTTCTGCACTTCTCAGATAGGAGCTGCTGATGCCTCTCCCTCCATGGGTAGGTGTTATGGCTTGTGTCTAGATGTCCCTACAAAGTCGCACGTAGTCATTAAGTGGGGCTTTTCAGAGATGGCTGGACCTAGGTGTGTGATGCTGGGATCAAAGATGTGATACTGAGCTTGATTCAATGCTCAAATTGCAATGCTAGAATTAAGGGTGTGAACACTACTTACCCTGGGTAGCCTGGATAAAATACAAGAGACACAAAGAAAGGTGTTATTTTGTTGCTTATCACTTGCCTTCCGCTTGCCCTTCTTTGCTGTGGACTGTTTCTTCTCTGTGATTCCCTTCTGCTCTGCTACCCTGCCGTAGAGCCAGCCAACTATGAACTGAAAGTCCTACAAACTGTGAGGCAAATAATTCCCTTTAAATCTGGGTGTCAGGTATTTTGTCTCAGCAAAGAGAAAAGTAAATAAGACAGTAGGGCTCTGTTTCATCCACAGCACCCCGATTGTATAGGGGAAGAAGAGAATTATCATTATTACTATCATTATCGTTTGGATTAGAGAAACCGCATTCTCTGGTGTCCTGCCACCTGCAGGCACTAAAGCACTACCTACCGACCTGGAGGCAGGTGCATGTGAGCAAATCAACGCTATGCTGTTTTGTTTGGAGCATCTCTGAATACACAGGTTGGCACTGCCTCAGTGCTGTGCCAAATAGGAAGGACAGCATGACTGTGAGCATATTCAATCCACCAGGCTGTCATGAATCTGGCTTGCTCCCCACTTCCATCCAATCTTTTCCAAAATGCCCTGTGTGGTAGGATACTATGATCCAGGAGTGGGTCCATTTGCCCCTCACACATGCTCTAAACACTGAATTTCAGTTCAACTGGATTTTCATTTATCCTCCCACATCAGAATTTATCTTTTGCCCCCACCTCTGGGTAACTTATTTTCTTTAGCACCAGTTGAAGACACTCACCTTAGCTGTTGATCCCAAGTTGACCACTTTTCACTACCATAAAAATTCTTTTAAGAGTACTTCATGTGACAACTCACTAAATAACTTGCCTAGGGTTAGTACATGGAACTAAGACAAATACATTCAAGTTATATGAAATCATTTTCATCTCAGTTATACAGTTAAATATAAAGGAAATTATCATTGAGCACTGTGGAGTTAGAATGAACTGGACAAAGACAAGAATCCTTACCCTACCTGACAGTGGAAAATCACATTGATGAAGAAAATGAAAATCATGATTCTGCTTTTGGTAGTACCACAAGACTCCTTAAAAATATTGAATGCCTTTCTTTCTTGTTTCATCATTGTGTGTATGTGTGTGTGTGTGTGTGTGTGTGTGTGTGTGTGGTGGTTGTTGTTGGAGGAAATCATAAACTCCTCGTAGGCCTTACACTGCACTCCTATCATGCTGATTTTGCTAGTCTCTGCATATGTCCTCTTTCTGTCTTTGTAATCGCTATGTTCTCTGCCTCACGTAGACTTCATTCAGCTCTTTAATAATTAGGTTCAGCTTCATCCATTAGAGCAGATCTCCTTCAGTACTCTAGTGAAAATTACCTTGGGCAATCATTTCTACCTTATTTGTTGAATATTATTACAGTATCATATTACTGTCTGGTTTCTTGTTTTTGTTATTTGTTGTTTTGTTTTTGTTGTTCATCAGAATGTAATCTTCATGAATTCAAATTTTGGTTGTCTTCTTCACTATAGTTTCAAGTTTAGGCGTAAAAAGTGATAAATAAGTATTCAAATTTTTTATTTTATTAGTACATATGTGTGTAATACATAATGTTTACATTCCTTGTGGGAATTTGCTACATGTACACAATACATCTGAATTCCCTTTTTTATCACATTTCTCTTCCCTCCTTCCCTCATCTACTTATCTTTTGATACCTGTGCTTTTGTTTTATTCCGTATATGTTTACAGTATACAACCACTATGGAAATCAGTGTGGAGGTTCCTCAGAAAATGAAAGTAGAAATTCCATTTGACATAGCAATTCACCTTCTAGGTATTTTCCTGAGTTAAAGGCAACATATTACACTGATATATGCATATCCATGTTTACAGAAGAACAATTCAGAAGTATTTGTTATTTGACAAAAACATGAAGAATTAAATTTCACAAAGCAAATTAAGATTATGTTAATGTACAATTTCAGTGTTTTCTATAAATTTCTTTGTTTTCTTATTAATTCCTACTGTTTCTCACAGTTAATTTCAGATATTCCTCCCAGCAATTCCTAAGCATTCATTTTCTCTCTCCTGTTACTAGATTGGTGGCATGCCTTTCTGTGTCTATAGAGCACTCTAGGATCTTCTTATCAAAAGCACTTCTTAGGGGCAGGAATTTACCTCAGCGGTTCGGTGACCTGCCTTGGAAGCTCAAGGACCCGAGTTCAATACCCAGTACCAAAAAAAAAGCACTTCTTGTCTTGTGTTGTGTAAGGCAGGACTTCATTTCTTCCCTCTAACCTGTCCTGTAACTGATACCCTGCCTCAGTCTTTTAATCTACCACACATCTCACTTCACACTGAAATGGGAATATGATCCTGAGTCATTATATTCAGAAATGTTTAACTTACTTTTTTATTGTTATTTTTTATTTTAACTTGCTTTTTTGCTTTTACAGACTATTTTTACTCACAGCTAACAGTTTGCATTAACTGTAAGAAGAGACTTTCAACTTGAGCTTTTTGAACTTCAGAAACTGTTAAGAATTTGGCAACATTAGAAATGAACTAAAGGCATTTTAAGAGATGTTCATGATTTTTTTAAAGGTCAGGGGTAGAATATTATAGTGCCTAGGTAGGTGTCTGTCCGCAGAGAGCCTCATGAATTAAGAGACAAGGCTTTTGGAAGGTGATTAGACCACAAGGCTTTATAGATAATCTGCTGTTCAGAGGTGGGGGATCTTCTCGGAAAATGCAGGTGACAAGTGAGGACAAGAGGATCTTTAACATTTTCTCTTTTCCCTCTGCTTCTGGTCAATCATGATGGGAGAAGTATCCTCTATAGTAGGTCCTACTACAATGTCCTTCTTGCCTTGGAACCAGATAAGCATGAACTGAAAACATGAACCCAAATAAACCTCTCTTTCTCTAAGTTCTGGATGTTGGTATTGTGGAAAGTGACTAAGACAGACACACATCATTTTAAACTCCTTTTAATTTCCTCCTTTACTATCACATCCACCCCTATTACCTTTACAATTGCTTCTTAAACCAATCATCTAAATATTTACCTATTTTTCTATGCTGTCATCCTTCTCTATCAACTGGATCTTTGTCAGCAGCACTTCCAGGACACTGATCTTGTCACATTTACTAAAGTTCCACATCTGTTAAAATTTAATAGTAGTTTTAAAATTTCATCTTACTCTGTGTCACCATCATTATGAACCTGGAGGACATTACATTAAGTAAAATGGTCCAAGTACGAAACACAAATGTCACATAATTTCACTTAGATAGAAAATCTAAAAAAGCCAAACTCAAAAAATTAAGGCATAAGCAAACTTATCAGGGGTTAGGAGTATGTGTGTCAGAGAGGGGTGGGAAGGAGTGGGGAGATGTTAGTCAAAGGACACAAAATTTTTGGTAGAAATGAAGAATAAGTTCAAGAAATATTTTGTACTTCATTATGATTATAGTTCATAACAAAATATATTGTGTACTTGAAATTTGCTATAAGAATAGATTTCAAATACTCAAGTGCTCATAATGATATACTGTATTCTTGAATAATTTTCAAGTGTTCATTTATCAAGTATGTGGGGCAATACATTTATAAATAGCTTGAATTGGTCTTCCACAATGTCTGTGTATCATATTGTACACAATGTTAGTTCTCAATTAAAAATAAATAATAATGTGTTATACTGAATATTTACAATTTACTAAACACACTGAACTTTTTTCTATGTCTCACCACATAGAAAACATGGTGCTATATGAGATGATGAATGTATAAATTAACGATCACAGAAATCATTTCACAATGTGCATTTATAACAAAACGCTACAATTGTACATCTTGAATATATGTATAATTTTATTTATTAATTATCCTTCAATAAATCTAAATGAAAAAGCTATGTGAATATTTTCAGTTTCCCTTGTGTTCCATTTCTGGTTTATTAAATAACTACATGATACTACCATTATTCAAAAACATAGAATAAACTAGCCATATTCAAAATCATTTTTTACTTAAAAAAACCTCAGACTAGTAGAAAAATGAAAGTCATTTGATCACTCAAGGCATAAAAAATGGAGAAATTTTTAATATAAAACATTTAGGACATAGGTGGCTATAAAACACCTTTCCCTTGAGGAAGTATTTTAGAAGCATGATAAAATTTCAGTAGTCCATGAAATTTGATATATAGAAGTCTCAACTATATTTGAGCCAAACACTGTTAGAATGACAGTTTTTAATCAAGCTAAAAAATGTAAGATGATAATCTCATTTAAGACTACTACTATCTCATTAAAAGACTGGGTATCCAATTCCTGTTACATGGCTTCCAGATGTTTCGGTAAAGATACAGCTCTGTATTTTTTGTGAAATCATATAAAATGATTTCAGTTACTAAGCTTTTTTTGGCAGAATTTAAAATGCCTGGGGAGCAGAAGGATTTCAGCAAAATTAAGGATCTTAGATTCTCTGCAAGTGCAACAAAATGATATAAATACCATGAGAAGTTTATTCTAGTGATAAGGCAGAATTTGAAAAAAGAATGCAGTATTTATTGAAAAACCTTTCACATACACAAAAAATAGCTCTAGTTAGTATTGTAATATGAAAGGTATATATAGTTTGTAGATTCAAATTTTTATTCTTCTAATCTGTATTTCTTGAAATAATTCAGTTTCTGCTACTTTTTCTCAACAAACATAGTACAAAAAGTATAGTATTTGACACTGAATAGAAATAGGTCTTAAATGAAATTCTATTATTTAAGTAACTCAACCTCTCTGAAACTTTTTCCATATAAAAGGTAGGTAAACCTTTCCTCACTTGGACTTTGTAATCTTTCATAAGAAGGTATGTGAAATTGAGACCAAAGTAGCTATGAAGCTTGTTCTACTATTTTGGCTCAAAAGCATTTCATAGTATGAAAACCCAAAAGGTTTTATTCAGTAGTATAGATTATGTGCCTGGCCAGTGATTTCAGATAACTACTTAATATCTAGTAAAATGTCTCTCTATTATGTATGTATTTTTGATATCATATTCAATCAAAATCAAAAGCTCTTCTAGTTAGCTAAAAATCATACCATCATGAACATAGATAAAATAACTCATCAATATGTGCCATTATAGTTCATGTACTCTTTTTCATATTAGTAAATATTACATACATATTAAAAACAACAAAATATATACTTCTGTATACACCACATAATATAATGAAGTGAACATATCCTTTCAATAAACTATGTGTTTTATAAATATTTTTGTTAGTTTAAACTGGTTCATCACATTTTGAATATATGAAAAATGAATGATTTATATCCTTTCCTTTAAAAAGAAGACTTTATTTTGAATTGTATATAGAGCAAAAATAGGTAAAAGAAAAAAATAGTAATTTCCCTGGTGGAGTTCACAATCTGGTAGGAGAGCTAAAATAGAAGTGTAAAAATTGAACATATATTAAAAACAAAGCACCAATGAGAAGAAACTGAAGAAGGTAGAATTGAGATCAAGAAGCATCCATATTCAATTTGAAACTGAGGAAAACTATGAAGAAAAAGAGCTTTTGATCTGGAACTTACTGGATTGTAAGAATTTGAGAGCTAGACTATGATCCATGATTCTTGTTTAAAATCCATATAAGACTATAGTCTATACACTTTCTCTATCAGGATAAAATTTAGTCCAAGTTCAAAGATGTTCAGAACAAGTAGAGCATGCACATAGTAATTATATCAGAGTTCAAAGGTAAGTCAATTAACCATGTGGTTTTAAGTGAAAAAGGTACATATATTGCAAATTTGGCAGAGCTTAAAGAATCAGTAGATGAAATCAATAGATGCATGAAAGAGTCAATACATGGATCAATAGGCTCAGAAAGCAAAATTAGTAACATGCAATTTTAGATACGTAGCACAAACCTACTGGGCAGTGAGAAAAATCCAATGAGAAACCACACTAATCCGATACTGGAACCATTAACATATTACTATTATTAACAACAACAAAATGTGGCTTTAAATGTCTTTTAATCTTCACATCACACCAAAGTCAACACCTTGGATTGGGCTGATGCATGGGGGAGGGAAAGAAGGAAGCATCCTTTGTGATATCAAAAGTGAGAGAATGAATGCTGTTTCTGTTCTTTTGGATGCCAAATTTCTTGGGGTTCATTTTTTATCATTATTCACTAAGCTATTTATATACATTGAAATTTCATTTTTCAACTTTAGCAGACTTACTGCCATTTTAAAAAACATGAACCTTAAATTATTTACATCTTTAGTTTTACCCAGAAAGATGCACTTGACACTGATAGCTTGGATCAAAGGAATATTCACTTGGACAGTTTATTTTTGCCTATGTAATCCTCAGAGAAGGTAGAAAAATGGCTCTTAACATTGTGTACTTTTTCTAAAGGGAAGAGGACCAAGTTCAAAGACTTTCTGAACAAGTGGAATAGAAAAATGAAAGAACTAAAAGTGACACATACATCCCTGCACTGAAATCTCCATGTTGAACGGTTAAAGAAGACAAAGATGAATCAGAAATATTCTTCATGACACAAAGACAAACAAAAGTAGCTATTAAATGCTCACATTTATAAAATAACAGATTATTTTCATATTAAAAAGAGTTAAATTCTGGGGTTCAATGGAATTATCTCTTTACAGTTCCCCTGCTTGAGTCAGAAGCTTGTGAAGGAACTCAAACTGATTTTACGAAGAACTGATGTTCTACCTACATCTTTCTCAATTTATTATTGTACCTTTAAAAATGTTGATTATATAATTTCATATTTCATTAGTAATTTAAATTCTGTTCAGTTGATTTGAATAGTTTCCTACTTATACAATTTTATTATAAAGATGCTATTTAGCATATCTTGGCCAGGGATTTAGCTCAGTGGTTCCAGTGCCTGCCTCACAAGCACAAGGACCTGGGTTCAATCAGTACCAAAAAAAAAAAAAAAAAAAAAA
>NW_022900928.1:41779276-41791390 GCF_012274545.1 Fukomys damarensis | reverse complement strand
AAAAAAAAAAAACAATTTTTATTTTTTTTATTTTAGTTTTTATTTTTTTTTTTTGCTGTTTTTTCTTTGTTACTGGATATCGAACTCAGGACCTTGTGCTTGTGAGGCAGGTGCAGTGCCACTGAGCTAAATCCCTGGCAATTTTGATCACTTTACATGTTACATTTTGTCTTCAATATGTGTTCAATTATTGGTTTATTTATTTAAAGTTTTTGGTCCTTTTCATGTATAACGATCATTTGATTATGACTTACAACCATTTTTCAACAATACTTCCCACCATACAAACATTTCTCCAAATAAAACTGGCTGTTTGATATTGAATAGGAAACAAATACCTGAGAAACATCATACACAGGATTAGAAACAAGGAGACTCAGTGCATAATGAAGTATAGCAAGCATTTAGTAGAATATTCAGTTTTAGAAAAAAAATAAATTTTCTATGTCAAATCTTTCTTTTAAGCATAAATATACACATTCTCTAGGCAAAGTCTGAAATTTATTTTACAAATTTATAAATGTAATCCTGGCTATATCTTGATATAGGATGTGACAATCTATCACATGACATGTTTGAATATACTGGCCTATCAAATCACAAAGTTTCATGTTTAATGGGAGGTAAACACAGAAACATGACATGGACTGTCCAACCAAGCATCTGTACAGAGTAGTTACATCAGAATTTAAAGTTAAATCAGCAGAAGTAATAATCACATTTTTTTTTATGCTAAAGCCTCTCCAGAAAAGTGAAAATTCAGAGGGTTATCCAGTGGAAAAAAAAGATGTTTCACAAAGTGAAGTAACTGAATGAATTCATATTGCAATAAGTGAAAGTTAAGAATTTTAATGACCACACAGAAATATATTGGAAAATATTTTCGTATGGTTTCATGCCAAGAAAATATTTCCTAACATTTGTTGCAATTCAGCAATTGAAAAGTAATGTTTTACAAATAACAATATTCAAACTGTTGCTATTCATGAAACTGGTAGCATTACTGCTGGCTGAGTTTAGCATTACAATATGCAGTCTACAAACAGCACATAAGGACCTTATCAGTAGGTGAAATATTACTCAATTATAATTAATGCCATTACTTAGTGGAGGAAAACTTTCATGAGAAGATGCAGTTTAGATTATGGATATCAAAGTAAATGCAGTAATTTTTTCACTTACTAAACTGAAGCTTCATATGGGCTATTTTTTGTATTTAATTGGAGTAGCATAAAGTCATTTTCCTCAACTAATCATGGAGCTCAGCTAAACTCAACAAAACATGTTGTGCAAACTAGAATTTTAGTTGCAAGCAATTTAGTAACCAAACCCGACATAAAAATGCCTACTTTTAAGACTACTTCCAACTAAAATCTTGGTTTCAAAATCAGATGAAGAAAAGTCATGATACTGTTAATAATTCTTTCATTCCTGAGAGGAAAGGAATTGGCCAAGTGACATTTGACATCACTTAGTTCCTATCAGGTAACAGAGGAAGCAGCAGCTGAAATCTAGAATAGCACCTTCAAGATTTTCTATATGGAGAAAAAATGTGTGGGAAGAAATGATACTTGACTGGAACATCATAAATATTATATTTATCTAAAAATCTATTTTAGGAATCTTGAAATATTTATATGCTACCAATGTTTGCTAATAGAAAAACAACACCTCACTTACACAATAAAATAACATCAAAAAATGAAAAAAATTGTATTAAAGGATAGGTGCTCTGAATCAAGATTCCACTTTGTGCCTACAGAGACACAACCAAGTCATCGGTACTTATTCCATAAACCAAATGAAAATATAACAATAAATAATAATAATATTAATAACAATACCTTCTGTGTCTGAATATAGACTAGGTGGTCTCAGGATTTTGTCACTGAAGGAATTCACTATTCTGTGATTCAGTATCATGTTCTAAGGAAAATAAAAGAAAACTAGTGTTAATTCCCCTTGTAGCACCAATAAATTATTATAATTTTAATTCTACTATCAGTATCATTTTGGGTGTTCATAATATTCCAACCATTGTGTTGGGAATCCATTAATCTTATCTTTAAAATAGCACTTAACCCATGCTAAAAATTTCTCAATTTTATGGATGAGGAATTGAGCATTAGAAAGACTAAGAAATTTATCAAAAGTTGAATTTGTTTGAGTAATAAATATTTGATTCCAGATACCTCAGGTGCCAAATGCTGTGTTTCCTCTTTGTGGCAGTCTATGTTGCCTGAACGAAATGTAAGAAGCCAATGATATTTGCTTCAACTGATTATAAAACTTTCATTGCAACCATCCTCCTTTAACAAGTCTGCTGGTTAGAAGAACTAAATGAGGATACAGCATGTTTAATTTTTCCTAAAAAAGTCACATATACTGTATTTATCATAGATTTTTTAACAGATATAATAGCTTTGTCTCTGCTATGCATCATCTCCTCCAAAAATTACAACAGAAAGAAGATAGCTTTCCTAGAGTTAGGGAACGATGATGGTATGGTGGGGAAAATAGCTACACAAAATTCTTTTTAAAGCTTAATCTAATGCCTCCTCCTCTATTCTTCCCACAACTTCATAAATTTTCTGGGCAGCAGAAGCAGCCCTTAAATGACAATAAATAGGGCACAGAGTACCAAAAACATTTTTCAGAGAGTTCTAACAGCAAGTAAAAGTCCCTTCAGATTCCTAATAGACAACTTAAACAAAAGGTAAGTGTATTTGAATATCAAGCAGAAGAAGCTAAGGATAGAAAATCATGTGGGAATATTTTTATACAATTCTTCCATTCATCTACGTGCCTAAGCAAGTATCCAAGATATTTTGTCAAATGGAAGATGAACCCCCTCTAAATATTAGAAAATAATAGCAGGCAAACAGTCTATCCAAAGAGATGTTATGGCCAGAGAGAGCCTGGTAACAGTTAGGTGAAAATGGTAGGATAAGTGCTGTCAGCACAGGTAGCATGTGTGCCTCTGACACCATCTGTGCTTTGCCAGCACAGTTTGCAAACAAGAGTCCACTGCACTTGTTATAGAAGGAATCAGTAGGTGACACACAGAGAGGCAGCAGAATGGAAGTGAAGTAACAAATTTTCTCATCGATAAGGTCGATCACATAAACTGTGCCTGGATTGACAACGCACTGGGTTACAACTCCTCCTTTTATAGGATTTCACAGCCTTGACTTCATTTGAGTGGTTACACTTCATTCTCACAGTTCAATTCATGGTCTCAGGATAGTTAGCTTTCAATCCAGATGTAACAGTTCTTTGTAGTTGGGGAGTTTACCTTTAAGATTCACCTAGTTATCTTTTCTAGTCCATAGGAAGGCGGGTTTTCGGGGTTAGGGGAGCAAATGTTAGCAATGGGTTCTTTCATCTAGACACTCTTATGATCAGGTGGCTCCAGTCTCTTCGGAGCTCAAGGTCATGATGTGCCCTGTTTTCTCAGGGTAAAATCAAATGCCTCATTCAGCAATTAGTGCCTTTGGTGCCTATTAGTTCTGAGCTAAACAAACTGTTGTTAGAGACAGCAGAAGCCATTTTACATTGTAGCACTTTATAGGTTTTTGCTATTTTAAAAGTTTTCCCTATCACACTCACTCCCTAGGTAACAGGGTCAGTATTTGGCATTCTTCTGATTATTTGTTTTAAATGATTTTTCTAATCCATAATTTATTTTCATCTTCCTAAATATGTGAAAATAAGGTGGGTTTGTACAAAAAAATCTGACTTTCACACAAATGAGCACTAACCTTATGGAGTCCAATAAATAATCATAATTTTTATAATTTTCAAAATTTTTCATAATCATAATCAGTTTTCATTTTAATTTGTTTATAATCATAATAAATTAAAATGAAAACGAATACCTCTTGACAGGTACCATTTGCCAGGGACTATTCTAAATGTTTTAGGTAGTTACTTCATGAATTCAACATACTGTAGCTATTTCAGGAAAGGGAAGTGAATTACACAGATACTGTTTTGCCTAAAGTCATACGGATGGTAAGTAGAAGAGCCAGGATAGGAATCTGGCAGCTAGAATCTAGAGTCTCCACTCCTAACTACTTCACTAAATGGTAGCTTCTTCTCACAGGGTGTTTTCTGCGTGTCAGCAACAATGCCAAACACATTACTGTATTTTATCCTTATGTTGTGTCAGGTGTGTGGTCTTTGAAGGACAACCCTCGACTTTCTGGGGCCTCCTTATCTGCAGTCCAGCAGAGTGAGGAAGTGAGGTGAGACTGGCTCAGAGCCTAAGGCCCCCAAGTTGGAGAAGAGAAAGTCAGAAATGAAAGTAATGCAAAGCAAAGGTTTCATTTATAAGGTCCCAAATGAAAACAACAGTGTCCAGGTAACTGGAAATGCTACAAGGCAGGAGGAATTTGACTGAATTTCCCAACATGTAGTCTTCCTCCTGCACATACTTAGAAGGGAAAGCTGGTCACTAAAAGAACTGTTTCACTGATTGATGTAATCTAAGTCAATCAGGGTCTTAGCCTTTGTTTCTGGGTTTTGGAAAGGTCAGGGTTCTAAAGGGGCGCAAAGTGAGTACATGTAACAATTTCATAAAAGCTAGCTTCCTCCAGTACATAGTGTATGATAAGATGGTGGTAAATACACAACCCTCAGCCAACTAGGTTTTGTCCTACATCATCCCTATCTATACCCCCTCTAACTGTCCTTACACTTATATGCATTATTATACCATTTTCTAGATGAAGAAACTGAATTTTAGTGAAATGAAGTAAGTTGGAGATAACACAGCTGAAGCATAAATCAAATCAATTTTTAATTTGTTGATTCTAGCATCAAGTAACTGTGCAGTACTCAGTCATAGTGCCATAGTTAAGAGAGCAGCATCGCAAAGCAATAAAAAAAGAATACCTAATATTTACCCTCTTTTATTCATATGAAGAAATAGAGGCTCAATGAATATGGATATATTGAAGATCATGGAGCTTATTTACTGCAAAGCTGAAATGAAATCTTTGCCCAGAAATCATCAATTGGCTTCCCTATCTACCTTAAAGTATGCTTTTTGAACTTTCTCTCACTGGGAAATATCTACTATGAAGCATATTCAGTTAGAATTATATGATACCATTTTTAGTTAGTATTTTGTATTTAAAAATTATCTCAGGAATAATTTTATCTGTGTAAATTTTATTATTAGAAAAAATAAGAACAAATGATAGGGAAAGCATATAGTTCATTTTCTTTTTGATCTGTGTTTGATTTCTGCAAATAATTTTAAAGGATGGACCCTGTCAACTTAGTTAATTCACCATCTAAATGAGCCAATAGATTCCCAGAAAATGCTTGAGAGATTTATAATCACTTAAGTTCACACAAATGACTTAATGCAACATCAAGGTTTGTTCCATATGGGAATTACTAAATGGCAACTTCCACTGGGCTTCCCGTGAGCATCACTGATTGAAAGCATTATAAAGAAAAAAAATTCTTCAAGTACACTCTTACTTTCTGCAAGACCACCAGACAGATCTGTAGAAGAGTTTAAATTATTCATATTTTAAGTTTTTTGTCCTTTTAACAAACAAGATGTTAAACTTGTATGTCTGGTTTTTAAAATTTTTATTAGTAAATATTTACAGTACATACAATTTGCAATTATCTTGGGGAATGGGTACATTTACATAATGCAGCTTGTTTTTTTGTTTTTTTTAAATCTTTTTTCACTTCCCTCCCAATTCCCTCCTTATCCTGTAAAGCATCTTTCCCCATTGTTTTGTTTTTTTTTTTCCTAGTACTGGGGATCCAACTTGGGACCTTATGCTTATGAGGCAGGCAGTAGAAGCACTGAGGTAAATCCCCAGCCCATGTCGTTCTTCTTGATATTATTAATCTTAGCTCATGTTTATGGCATATAATGTTTACACTCATTGCGGTTATTAGGTTCCCTTGCATGCCGTATCTTCATTCTACTTATTTCCCCTTTCTCTCCCAGTCTCCCATTGCCCTCAGTCTCCTGGAGCTCTTGGTTAGCAGTCAGTAGTCCCTGATTCAAAGAGAATTCAGAATATTGTTATTGAAACAGCGTTCTACGAGCAACACAGAAAAAGACGAAAATATATTCTTGATTTCTACAATAAAATGGAATCAAATGTGCATTATACAGAAGCTGTGCACATTTTTATAATGATGTTTTTTTCAGTTTCTTGTTATGAAATGGAATTTAACTGATTGTAAAAGAGGCTATAGTGGAGGAAGAATGCTGCAATTATATCCAGTCTCCGCTACCCCATACCTTTCAAGAAGGGTATATGATCATTTTATCATATAATCATACTATGAAAAAAGAAGACTATCCAAGCAGTTCCAGAACTATTAGACAAAAGGACCCAGGAACCAAAAGCATCCTCAAAGCTCATGTTAGAGTAACAATATATGTGAGCATGGAAGAGAGACAGTCTTGGCCAAGATCTAGCCCCCAGAGGATCAACAGGCTCACAAAACTGCCTGTTGGTTGTTTTTCTAGTTACAGAGTAAATAACTGCAGTGTACATACTTGCAGTTAGCAGATACCCTCATGCTGGTTCTTTGACCTATAACAAAAGAGCTATCAGTGGCAGAAGCTGAGTAGAAGCTCTGAAAATACACCTCCCTCAATGTAATAAATCATTAAAACACACTATAGGCTTATAGGAATAACACTGATATATGTTGCCCTAAAATAATTAAAGGATAGAAGATTGGTGATCTTTGTCGTATTACCATTAATCCACCAGTTTGGCCCCTGCTCAGATTGAATGCATAGTGAAAGATGGCAGTGAATCAATACAAACTTTTCCAAATAGTAATCCCGCTATGAGACTAAAGATGTTAATACCTTGGTTTCCACTAAGCTTCAGGTTGTAGATTAATCTCATATTTTGTAAACAGTTCATTTAAAAAATCCTCCTTGAACTAATACTTGTTTTCTATTCTCTTGGGGACTGTTTCCTTTGCTAACTGCTTGATATAAGAGGCCATCATATCCCCCTAAAGATACTGAGAGTAAAAGAACAGGAAAATTGAGAATTACAAAAATAAAAATCAAAATGAATGGTTTTTAATTGTCTTTTCATTGATTCCTGGGCATATTTTAAGAACGAAACCATTGTATAATGAATGATTTTGCATGTCATGTTTTTAAGTGGTGATTCTCAATATGGAGCCTTTGCACTAGCATCAACAGCAACATCTGAGATTTGTTAGAAACTTAAATTTGGGAACTCGATTCAAGAACTAATAAATCATGTAAACCAAAGTGAGATCCAGCATTCTGTATTTCAACAAGACTTCCAGGTGATTCTGATGCATGCTATGATTGAGAATCACTATACTAAGATGACCATGAACCTGAGTCCTTAATATATTATAGAAAGTATGATAATTTGGTTATAACTAAATACATTGGAGATTATTTGCTGAAGCCAGATATACTGAATCAAGTCACAAGTAGATAATAAATTATTTACCCATTACCAAAGTTGAGCAGTTTATCTTTAAATTAGGAGGTACATAGAATGTTTAGCTCTTCTGTGCCAAGTTTATTATAATCGTAGAGAAAAGTATACTTTCATTGAGTCAGCATTGTCTGCAGATAATTGTAGGTGGTAGACACTGGATCAAATAATTATGAAAATTTTATTCAACAGTAGTACATAGATTTCTTTACAGTCAAACTATCAGGCTATTAATATGCAATTGTGCATTAAAAATCTCCAACAGGGATATAATATGTCTTATCTTCTAGAACATCACAGATAGAAATTTTTTGGTGAAAACTCAGATAAGGAAATGTCATACATAGTATCATACACATGGAAATACACAGCTATATATACATATTAGAAAAGAGGTAGATGAGAACAAAAAATGAGAGACAAGAAAGGATACAGATGATGCCAGTAAAGGTCTCTACTCTCAGAATGGAACATTAGAATTATTCTCTAAGATGGCAAAACGATTATCACTAGGTTTAAAAAGGCAAAAGGAGTGCTAGGAGCAAGACAAAATGAAGAGAAGACAGCTTTGGAACATCATGACAGATTGGTAGAGTGGCCAGTGTGGTGCATAAGCATAAAAGAGATATGATCCAAATGGGAAATAGTCATTATTACAGGAAATTTTTAAGTATAAATGAAATAGACACATATATACACAAACATTATTTTAAGATTGAATTGAGGAGTCCAACAGAGTTCATCTTATTTATCAACGAAAATCCAAGTATAATGATAGGTATAGATTGAAGCATATGCACAATGCACCTCTCCCCTTCTCTTTCTTTCATTGACAGTGGTCAACAGAGAACTCAGTGTTCTCAACATATTCCAAATAAACATCTCTCTTTCTCTTGGCATTCACATCACCACTTCCAGCAGCAAAGAGGGGGCCACAGAACTCTGTTCTCAATCAAGACTTCCACTATTCCTTCCTCCACAGCATTTAACAGCTCTCAGCCATTTATTATGCTTGAGAAAAATCCCATTACAATATCAGCACATGTTAATGGTGGTTACTGAAGAAACTCAGGCCATCTCTTTCCCCCAAAATATAATAATAAAGTGCAACAAGTAGTCAATGGCCTGTTTGTTTCTCTCCTCTAAGGGAAAAAAGTCCTTGAAGGCAAGGATTTTTTTTTCCTGTTTTTTTTCTATGTCTGGTGTGTTAAAAATTTCTGACATATGTGAATCAAAATATATTAAAAATATGCTTGAACTGAGCCAAAAGTCCAAGAAGCAAAAAATATATTAAAAATAAATGAAGGACTCAATTACTTCTCCTCTACTTTCATTATTCACTAAAGGAGAGGTAGTTAAAGTGAATTTACTGATTCTTTTAGTAACCATCCTTCTATCTTTCCTTCATGTCCCAAAATATCAAACACTTCTATGATGCCTCGCTTTTATTTATTTGTCTATTTACAAATAACTTCTATAAAAGGAAAAACTGCTACCCTTTGTGAAGAGGGACCATATTTTATCTCTATTTAGATTAGAGTTTTCATATATTTCATATAGATGAAAAAATGAGAAAATAATATCCAAGTTCATAGATAAAAACACTTTCCTTCCATTTGAATAGCAATATAAAGAAATATAAGATTCAATGATGTGAACAAATATAAATGCAATTATCTTTAAAAGAAGTTAAATTTCTTGTGATTAGAGGAATCTAGTATCATTGAAGCACTCACTCTTTTTCTAATTCTCCCAAATCTTCTTTATAAGCAGGTATTCTAACATATCCTAAGAGGCCATGGTAACTTGCAATTTTGGAGACTTCTAATATGTTTTTAAAGCCAAAAAAGATTATAAAATTTCCAGCTAATTGTACTCAATAAATTGACTTAGTTAAAACAAAATATGATAAATTATATATAATATATAGAACAACAGTATGAATATGTAAAATTGAATATGTGTATGGGCAAGAACAAGAGTTGAAAAGTACTGATTAATAATTATATGTATGTCTCCAGAAATATTCTTAGAAAATTATATAGGAAGTTTAGTAAATATACATGAAATTTTAAAATGAAACAAAAAGTGTTGTAGATAAATTTTATATTTAACCACTAATTAATATAAATTTAGATGACCAATATAAACCAAGTAAACCAGGCATGGTGGCGCATGCCTGTAATCTCAGTACTTGGGAGGCTGATGCAGGAGTTTCACCACCAGTTGGAGGTCACCCTGGGCTACATAGTGAGTTCAAATCCACATAGCAAGACCATGTCTCAAAAATCAAACAATGACAATAAAAACCCAATAAAACTATGCACTAAAAAATTAAATTATTTGCAAAAATATTAATTCAGGAGAAAGTAAAATAGTTTTGTTCCAAATTGGGACATAACACAGAAAGATATATGATGAAGATATTATTTTATTTAATAAGCACTAGCTCTGACTCATACAACTCAGTAAGTCACAGCATTCACAATCCACATTTTAGGCTTGCTATTGTCATTACTTCAACCAAAATGCAAGACTAAGTCATTGACAACATTCTTTTATTTCTGCAGAAGATGAAATCTCAGTGATGTTTGATTTGAATTTCTTTAAGGCTCAAAGATTCTGAAAATTTTTTCATGCAGATATGGGTCCATTTCTCCTCCTCCTTCTTCTCCTCCACCCCCTCCTCCTACTCTCCTTCCTCCTTTATTTTGCCCCTCCTCCTCCTCCTCTTTCTTTTGCTACTCCTCCTCTTGCTCCTCCTCCCCTTTCTTCCCCTTTTCTCAGTATTTATTTTTTAGTACATGCTTGCAGTATATAATGATTACATTCCTCGTGGATATTAGCACAAGTATATAACACATTTTAATTGTTTTCTTCCCCTCCTCTCCCCTTCTCCTCTCCTTCCATCTCTCTCTTGAGAAAGATCTATATCTTTAATGCCTATATTGTACTTCTAAGAAGTGTGTGCTCATTTCAATGCCCATTTTTTTTCTCATTGAGTTTACTGGTACATTTTAGATATATAGTACAGTTACATTTATCATTCAGATCTTGTACCTTTACATGACAGGTCTTGGTTCTCATTTTTCCCCATAACCCTGCCCTCCCTTCACCCCCTCCACCCTTCCCTATTTACAAAACTTTGCTTCCATTTTTTCATTTTCTCATATTTTTTCTTTTTCCTTATGTCCTTTCCCCTACCCTTCCCACTTACCTACACCTTTAACCCTACTTGGTCTTTACTAATTTTTTAAAATTCTGATGCCTAACTTTTTCAATTCTTTATATATTCCCAAAATACAAACAAAAAGTATCTGTTATGACTCATTGAGGTGTATAGATATTATTTTGAAATATCCTTCATTCAAAAGCTTCTAACTAAAAGGCTGGAAGAGTCAATCAAGCATAGTCCATGATCAATTGTTCTAAACTTACCAGGTTCTGTCCAACTTGTCCCTATTACTATAATTAATATTCATCTTCTATCTACCAGAATCTGAAGAAAAAATGAGAGGCTAATCAGCAGCGTTCCTTACTAAAACCTAACCAAAGTAGAAACTATAACTAGACTAAAAACTATTACAGGATTGTATAGGCTGTAATCTAACTTATTAACTAAAAATAAAAACAAAACAAAACCAGAATCCATAAAAGAAAGCCCTCATTTCTTGGTATCATTGCATCTTCAATGCAGGAGGAATAAATGTAACTATAGAAAGAGGCACAGATGAACATGTTCATTGAGAAAGAATAGTAGATGCAGGGACAGCTCCTAATGCCACTTCCTTCCATTCTCCCTGAACAAAAAGCCAACAGTATTTTCCTGGTGGAATAAAGCTTTTTGCTTAATTACAGTAATAGCCCTCCTATGAGCACAGACTCTACACTCCTTATGGAAGAACTTGCTTAAGCTATTTCAAATAATTTAACAAATAATATTCTAGTCAAAATCAATTTAAGAGGAAATGCTTTTCTAAAGAACAAGCTAACTCCAGCTATAAGAGAAATCTTGTCATGCAAGAGGAACCTAAAGAGTAGGAGCGCATTTCTCCTTCAGTTACTAACATAAAGAAAAGGAAATTCCTATACCTAAGCCTAATAGTTATAAAACTGATTAAAATATTTTGGATGTTCTCTTAATGATTTATTATGGGGGGGGGGATATTTCCCAAGTCTTTGCACACATAGAAGAAATTTTAATATTGAAAAGACCTCTTTGTTTCCTTGCCTCTTCACCCATCTTGCCCTATTTTGGAGAGGTGGGGTTGAGACAGGGTCTCACTCGGTAGTTGAATTGAGACTGACCTGGAATTCACTATGTAGGCCAAGCTGGTCTCAAACTCACAGCAATCCTCCTGCCTCAGCCTCCCGAGTGCTGGGATTACAGGTGTGGGCCACCACACCCAGCTTTTGCCCCAATTTTAGTTCCCACAGATAAGAGATTTGATAAACATTATAGAATGTGCACTCATTTCTACATGAAGAAAATTAACTTATAGGTATATTATATGTCAGACAAAAATGCAAGTACAGGCCTGCCTGCCTGCGATCACCCAGCGGCGTGCGCGCGAGCTCCCGGCCTGCGCGGGAGCCCCCGGCCTGTGCGACAACAGATCAGGAAGGCCCCACA